>NC_037540.1:6149652-6159090 GCF_001531365.2 Cynara cardunculus var. scolymus
ACCAAAAATGAAAATACATAGTTTTTAATGTTTATTTGGATTTATCTATACCCTTTTTAATGTCATAATCAAGTTAACGCATTAAGAATGTAAAAAAATTATTTCAACCACAAGGGTGGTATCTGATTGGTTTGATCTTGGCTCCAAAATGTCAAAAGTACCTGGAGATACCAGGTTCAAATCCGAGGAATAAAAGTCCCCTTGTGACCATGGAGGTTCAAATGCGGTGACTCCGGGCTATCTGCAAAGCAGATGGTTATCCTGGGATTAGTCAGCTCACATAACGGGTTGGATATCCAGATTAATAAAAAAAGTTAAATTCAAAAACACAAGGGTGGTGCCCAATTGGTGTTTTTTTTAACCACAAGGGTTGTGCCCAATTGGTTTGAGATTGAGCTCCAAATATCAAAAGTGTTCGGAGGTCTTAGGTTCGAATTCAATGAGAAAATAAAAATCTCTTTGTAGCCACGGAGGTTCTAATGCGGTGACTATAGGTTACCCGACTCTGGGATTAGAAAGAAAATTATCTACTCCATCCAACTAGTTTCGGTTTTTTTATGCTGTTAAAGAGTTGAACAATGAAAATAGAGGAAACCTTTGCACGCCTTCGTTACCTTTTGGGAGGATTACGTGGTACGATTAGATCGAATAAGCCCTTCTGGAGATATTTTAATTCTTACCAACTCGATCTTGTCGCCCTTTTTTAGTGCCTAGTCAAATAGCGGATTGAATATCCAAGTTAATCAAAAAAGAAGAAGTTGATTTTGATGTTGATGTGTATGAGGAGGAAAGTAGTAGGTATGAGTGCATTTGACAATATATATATATATATATATATATATATATATATATATATATATGGGTGCAACTAGTCTCCCCCAAAATTTGTAGGTTTTTGTAGGAAGTGTATGAATATCTAGGACTATCGGGACTTTAATAAAAAAGGAGTTTGCCTTATTTTCTTAGAAGCATATGAGGGAATTTTTGTCTTGGCACGATAAAATAATTTACAATAAATTATTTGCTTACAGATAAACGATAGTGTGGAAAATAAATAAGGGTTTGATGGATCACTTAAACAAGTACTTCGATGTAGAATGGGTCGCTAAATTTGCTACACTTTTTTTGAGCTCAACTCATGACACGTAGATGTACCGTTGTTATTCTCTAAAAGTAGAATGAATATGTCATACAAGTTTGACTACACACTATCATTTTTAACACAAAAAAATGAACATTTTCATTAACAAACAAATCCATATTATTGATTGTCAAATATTTATATCAAAAGGTTCAAAATTTCTACTTATAAAACATTTTCTAATCTACACCACGTTTGATTTCATTTCAATTTTTAGAAAAGATTTGTATTTTATAGAATTTGTAATGTATATCTTTTTTATGTAATGTACATCTTTTTTATCCTACATCAAGATCGATTTTGTTTTTTGCTAAAACTTGTTATTGTAATATACTAAAATATATCATTAATGGCTGGATTTTTATTCGAAATAGAGAGAGAACGAGGAAGAGAGTTTTGTTTGGCATCCGTTTCCCTTAAAATGGCAAAGAAAGGGGATTTAAATTAAGTTTGACAAATTAAGGGGCTGTTTACCTAAATGCTTACCAGGTAAGTGATTACCTATAGGAGTCAACACTATAATTTATTTTGATGAGTAAGATTTTAGTACATCAAAACGTGTTGAATGCAACAATTTACTGGGTATTCGTCTACCTGGGTAAGAGTCGTAATCTTTACTTACCGGGTAAGACTCTCCATCCTTCTCATCGTTCTTACCCGGTAAGATTTTTGGCCCTTGTCATGTTCATTCGGTAAATAAATTTATTCGGTAAACACTTACCAAGTAAGTGTTTAGTAAACGACCTCTAACTGATAAATTGTCTCTTAGATGATAAGTTATCTCATCAATTAATCACTTTAAAATTTTAAATGACAAAAAAGACATGATAAAAAATAGTTAAAATTCTAACATTTTATAATATAATTAAAGTAAATCAATAATAATATAACTCTAATATTTTTCATAACTTAATTATTTTTTAAAACAATTTATTAAAATTATTTTTTAACAAAGTAATTTTAAAACAATTTATTAAAATTTTATTATTTCTGAAAATAAATATAATTTTAATATTATCATAGCTTCAAAAAAACGTTTGTAGAAACTTTATATTTAAATTTTGGGAAAAGTATAATAAAAACCAATGGACTTTCTTGTTTGGAATGATTAAGTCCTTAGACTTTTTTTGGAACAAATAAGTCCTTGGACATTTCAAAACATGTTAAATAAGTCCTTAGACATTCCAAAATATGTTAAATAAGTCCTTGGACAATTTTTGAAACAAATAAGTTCTTGGACATTCCAAAATATGTTAAATAACTCCTTGGACAATTTTTGGAACAAATAAGTCTTTGAACAATCCAAAACATGTTAAATAACTTCTTGAACTTTTATAAAACATGTTGGATACATTCTTATGACTTGTACAACTAGTTAAAGTGGTAAAATAGTGAAAAAAATCCGAAAAAAACTCAATGAACATTCATATTTTGAACGATTAAGCCCCTAAATATTTTTTCCAAAAAATATTTAGATCTATAAAATTAAACAAATATAACAAAAAAGTACTTACATTTACAAAAAATAATTACATTTAAAAAAGATTGTTGATAAAGTTTATTTTAATTAAAATTAAAATATATTTTGTCAGTGATTTTTCAAACAAAAAAAAAATTATTAAATTTATTTTAATTAAAAATATATATCATGTATGTGATTTTTTAAACTAAAAAAAGATTTAAAAAGATTACTGCTGAAATTTATTTTAATTAAAAATAATATATTTTATAATTTTTTTAATTTTTTTTAGTTTAAAAATTCACTGACAAAATATATTTCCGGATTTTTTTTCACTATTTTACCACTTCATCGTTCAAAATATGAATGTTCATTGTGGTTTTTCCGGATTTTTTTTTACTATTTTAACACTTTAACTAGTTGTACAAGTCATAAGAATGTATACAACATGTTTTATAAAAGTTCAAGAAGTTATTTAACATGTTTTGGTTTGTTCAATGACTTATTTGTTTCAAAAATTGTCCAAGGAGTTATTTAACACATTTTGGAATGTCCAAGGATTTATTTGTTCCAAAAAATTGTCCAATGACTTATTTAACATGTTTTGTAATGTTCAATGACTTATTTGTTATAAAAAAAAGTCCAAAGACTTAATCATTCCAAACAAACAAGTTCATTGGTTTTTATTGTACTTTTCCCTTAAATTTTAACACGTTAATCTATTCAATAATAACAATAATAATTATTTTGATTAACAAAAATTCAAAATTATTAATATTAAATAATTTTGGTAGGCAATCTAGAAATAATTATTATGGGAAATGTCTTCGATTTTCCCACGTTTAATTAAACTTTCATTTCCCATCTACCAATCAAGTCTTTCCTTTCCCCAAAATGACATATTAGACCTTGAATTTGTATTTTTCCAAACCTCCCATAATTTAGAAGCGACATTTTCATCCGTTTCTTTTGAAATGACTTTAACGTAAAAAAAAAATTTGGATGTAAGAGAATCTTTAATAACTATGTTAAATGATATAAATAAAGGATTAATTTAGCAGCGACATCTTGTATGCTAAAATAAAGAAAAAAGAATAAATATTGTGTAAATATATAAATTTTAAAAAATGTATAAATAGAGAAAGAAATCATTATTTTAATATTTCCTGATAATAAGAAATTGATTTGATGTATCTCATTAGTTTTGATATTCAATTAAAATTGATACAAGGTGAAGATATTTTCTTATTATTCTCACCACAATTTTCATTCTCACTTACACGAATAACTGCCACATTTGGCAATACATTAGATTAGGACAAAAAGAGACTGAAAAACATCTCCAACAACTATGTTAAAATAGATAATTTTGAAGTTTTAAGAATTTTTTTTTTGCTCCAACCGCTATTCAAGGTGGTATTCTAAAATCAAGAAAAGAAGATAAATGAGGTGGAAATATACAAAATTAGATAATTGTCTAAAACTTTAAATCTTTTCCACCTAGACTATAAGAGGTTTAAAATTAAATGTGTAAGAGAGAAAATAATAATTTAACATGGTTGATATTAAATAGCAAATAGAGTAGCTGGTTGTCAAACCTTCTAATCGGGAAGAAACGACTAATTTAAAATTTTCATTAATACAACAAAAAAAATGAGAAATTCCCTTTTCTATTAATCAATTACCTCGAATAACAAATCCAAAATCATCACCATCATAAGATAGACACAACCTTACATAAAGACTAAGTTAGGGACAAGTGTTACTATAATCCAATAATTGTCGTTATCTCCAAATGTGGAAGACATCAACGATGAACTAATTTCTTCTTGTGCAACTTTCTAGCACTCATCTCATCATGGTGTTGCTAATACCATTTCCCCACAGACTTGATGCACATGCTGACAAAAGAAAAAAAAATAGGCTTAATACCAGTAAGTTCAAACAATTTTCATCATAATAATAAGACGGTAAAACTGAAAGACTGTCGAGTTAAATTATAATTTCACAAATGAAATATACTTATCGTAAAAACATCTTTTCGAAAACCCACTATTTTTCTTGATGAAAACTCGTTAAATTAAAACACTTAATTACACAACCAAAACCCAATACTCACACGACCAAGAATAACGCTATAAAACATTATAACGGAAAACATAGCCTTACACAAGGTATATATTCAATTACTCACACTTACCATTGGAATGACATAAAAACATCTGAAAATGACGGGGGAAACCCAATTACCATTAATTATGACGGAACACGTAACTAAGCCACAATTCATTGTTATATAAGCACCACTGAAGAATAATCAATCATTAAGATCAACCCCTTCGACTCTTAGAGTTTTGGCAGATGTGATTCCTGGAAGTAGTCGGATGTGATTATCGGTGAAAGCATAGAATGATCACACAATAATCATAATTTATCAAAGCAGGCGACCAAGATAGAGGACTGCAGGTCTCCCTCCAAGTATTTCTATTTTGACAAACTCAACTAATACAAGTTTCTTGCTTGTGGAGTTCCCAACATCAACCATAAAGGCACTCATCTTGAGATATCCAAGATTATAGTTAAACTAATTCACTTATAAATTACACTGTATGATTATTGGCCGATACTCGATTTCAAAAGTCCACACTTTTATCGTCTAGTAAGACCTAGTGTCTGTATATGGTCATTAGCCGATGCTCGACTCCAAGAGTTTACACCTTATTTCATACTAAGACCCAATGCTTATTTCAAGCAATAACACGGGGATGAACTTCCCAATCAAAACTGACTCCTATGCCTATGGATCCATAAAACTACAGTCAAATATTACATGACGCCAATTAACAAACTAACACACACAAAATGTGTAATATAGCAAAGAACTATGTCATAACTGCATATAACTCCAAATGTTTGACATAGGGCAACATAAATTGGACAAATGTCCCCAAGACATTTGAGACAAAACCGAGCTAGAAGCTGAATAATATAAGTGACTATTTAATAAAAGTCATCAAAAGGATTAAGAACATTTAGCCAACATTTATGCAAACGTATATCTCAAAGACATGATTAACTTAAAAACGCTTATTGGTCGAGACAAAACCATTTTCCAACCGAAATCATAACCTTATACTTTCAAAATGTCTCATGACACAATATCATCAAAAACTCCAAATATAAGTATTTTACAAGATTTGTTGACCCAAATTTACTAAACATGCAAACTTCATCAAATACTCATCACAATTGATAAATATCGAATAAAATGACAAGTCGTTATTATTTATATTCAGTGTCATTTTCATTTATCTGTCTGAACCTTTTCTCATGAAATTAAATAAAGAAGAATGTAAGTCGGTTGTAATAAAAAGTAAATTGAAAAGGCGATTATAAATACCTACTCCCTTTATTAATGAAATTTGACCGCTTGGGAAAAAGGAGAGTGTGAGCAACAGTGAAGAAAGGAAAAAAAAAAAAAAAAAAAAAAAAAAGGCAGTGTGGGGTTTTGGAGAGAGAAACCCCAGGAAGAAAAAAACACAGAGGTATCACATTTCTTTATGCCATTATCGATGTTTTTGCAGCATTTTTATATATAAATTAATCTTCTTGTTTTATTGAGATTTGCGTTCTTCAGTTTTCTCTCTCTTTTCTTTACCCAAGTGGGTACTGGAAATTTGACTCTTCTTTCTGTAAAATTTCACTACTTGTCGCCTTCTTCACAAGGAAAATCTTGGCCATAGATTCCTGATCCTCTCTCTGACTAGACGATTAGGAGAGTTTTTCATTTTCATGGGGTTTTCGTTTCTTCTATATATATCATCTATCTCATCTTAGTTTCACTCTTTTGCTATTTAGGCCTGCAAAAAAGAGGGGTTTTAGGGAGGGAGAGATAGAGACCGACACAAAGGGGAAGAAGACCTGATTTTATGTCGGCAACTTCATTGGCTGTGATTGGGGCTCCATTGAAGCTCTCTATTTCTTTCGCTTTGTTCATCTCTTCCTATCTCTGCTGTTTTGCTCAGCAGAGTTTCAGTTTTTGTTTTCCGACTGTTTCGATGCGTTTGAGGCCTAAAAGGTACAAATCTCTCTTAAACCCTTCTCTTAAGTCTGTATGTTTATGGGTTTTTTTAACAGATCTTTGACGTATTTCTGGTTTTCTTCTGTGGGTGTCTTTTGTATTTTGCAGGACTTGTTCTGGAGTCGAGTGTTTTGGTGGTTTTCACATAAATAGGTTATTCGATCTTTTCTTGTTCTTGAGAGGGCCTTTCACATAAACCCTAGCCAGTTTTGGATAAATTTTGCCGTTTTTTATTTTCTTTTTAAGACTTGTGTTTTTTGGGTATGTTTTGAGGCTGGTAGAGCTGCCGGAGTTTTGAGATTAACCGCCGTCGATGAATCACGAGAGTCCTTGCAGTAAGAAATCGAGAAGCAGGGCGATGTTTATGGATCCAAACAAACCATTAAGGAGAATCCGGGTCATCTGTTACGACCCCGATTTGACTGATTCATCAGACGACGATGAACCCAACAAAAAACCCTATGGGTCTAAGCGGATTGTGCGAGAAATCACGATTCCGGTGGGACATGGTGGCGTTCCGGTGGCTGCCGGTGGCTGGACGGAGACAGGAACGACTAAAGAAACGGAGACCGAGAGTTCATGTCAAGATAGCAACAACGGTGAAAAAAGTTCCGGGAAGAGGAAGAGGGTTTTGACCAGAAACTCCGGTCAACCCAGGCCTGCATCCGCTTCGAAATATAGAGGTGTTCGGCAACGGAAATGGGGAAAATGGGCTGCGGAAATCCGTGACCCGTTTAAGCAGAGACGGGTATGGCTGGGGACATACAATACTGCTGAAGAAGCTTCTAGAGCTTACGAAATCAAAAAACTCGAATTTGAAGCCATGGCTGAAGCCTCAAAGGGTGGTTCCAACAACGTCAAGAACACCACCGGAAAAACCATTTCCTCCGCCGCCGTTTCTCAACCTCCAAAACCTGCAGTTTCCGAGGAATCAGTTGGCGTGATTTCCCACAACTCACCATTATCAGTTCTCGAGCCAGAAACGTCCTCCATTTCCAAAAAAATAAACGATTCCACCGCAGCTTCTCAAACCAGCAATGGTGAAACCAAAATCGAAGCTCCGTCCACTGTAATGTCTTCTGTCGTGGAAGAAGCTTTGACTCTCGCGGAAATTGGTGAAGGGTTAGATATGAAATTGGAGCTGGATTCGATGTTCTTGGACGATTTTGGTCCACCATTGGACGGATTTGGTGATCTTGATGATTTCCAGTTTTGTGGATTTGAAGACGAGGAAGCTTGTGAATTACCAGATTGGGATTTCGAGGAGTTGAACCCAGAAGAGGTGGCGTGGATGAACACATTGAGGGTGGATGAGCAGCAGCAGCCTCTTAATATCGCATGCCTATGAATTTTGCAGTAATTAGATGAGTGTTCTTGAAGAACGACAATGGTTTTGTTTAATTTTACGAGTCCTTTTTCTTTATGTTGGAAGAGTCCTTTGGGTTTTCTTGAGCTATTAGAGCCGTCCAAAGGGGTGTTTTGAGCCCACCTGCAAATGTTTGATTTGAACACAAGTTTCTTGCTTCTTATTACTATTATTATTATCACTAGTAGTAACTTTGATGTGTTTTGGTGGTAATTTTATGTCGAGTAAACTACGAATCTATTTTCTAATTTGAGGCTCGGCTCGCTTCGTTTACGATCTACTGTCAAGTACGAGGAACAAAAACTGTTAAGGTCGTGGAGGTTCACGTACGATCATTCGTAATCGTTTAGAGATGATCCAAAAAACCCACAATTACAAAAAGGAATTTGTAATTGTAGTCCACTCTTATATTTTAGTGAGTTGATGTTGAATTGGGGAGAGAAAAGTAGGATGTTGGAGTTTTAATGCATGGGGTAGTTGTCATGGGCCACATGGTGCAAACCCATGATGCCATGGTTGAAGTTAAAATGCACCGGATATTGCCCTCTATCTCTATTCCTAATTTCCTATTCAGTAGTCAAATTTATTTCCTTGACTTAATAAACATAAAAATAAATGTATCTTGCAACATCATTATAAAGGTTAAATATGGAAATTTAATTGTAAGTTACGATTAATAAATTAATTACCTTTTGTTAAATAATAAGAAAAATTGCACTAAAATGAAATTAACTCTCATTTGATTCTTATTTTGGGAAATCAACTTTCAAAATTGTCATTTAGGATGCGTTTGGTACGTAGATTGGGTGGGACGAGACGGGACAAAAATAAATAGTGCCATGTTTGGCATGCCATGGGACAAAAATAAGGTTGGACAACATTGGACAAAAATAAGGTTGGACAACATTGGACAAAAATGAGTTTTCATGGGACTGTTTTTGAGTTTTTTTGTTCCACCAAAAAAAGTGGAACAACATGAGACTAAACCTTGAAATTACAACTTTACCTTTATTAAATCACATCAGGTACAAAACCTAATTATAAACTCCATCGCCTCCCATCTTTCTTCATCTTGCAACTTGATTATGGCCTCCATCTTCCATTAACTCCAAATCGATTCCACACTACGACTTCCACGAGCTCAAACTTGATTCCAGATTCGGGTAAAATTTCTTTTCTATCTTCCATGATTGTCGATTTATCCATAATTTCTTACACCAAATCGATTTCACGAACTCGATTCCACGAACTCCCGCTTCCACCAAATCGATTTCTTCGTACTTTCCATGGTTGTCAATTTCACGAACTCCAGCTTCCACCAAATCGATTTCACGAACTCCAGCTCCCACCAAATCGATTTCTCCATACTTTCCATGGTTGTCGATTTCACG
>NC_037540.1:6159310-6172041 GCF_001531365.2 Cynara cardunculus var. scolymus
TGCATATTAGTGTTTTGTTCATGTGAGTAGAAAGCACCATTGCTGTAGATTTTAGCATTTGCATATTATGATGGTGATGTTCATGTGAGATTTTACTGGCATTAGCTTTATTATTTGATCAATAATAACATTAAACAATATTTAGGGGCAATCTAGTCATTTTAATAGTTTTGTCTCGTCTTGTCCAGCTTGCCAAGTGCATGACAGACAATTAGTCCAGTCTTGTTCTAGTCGTACCAAACGTAGGTCAGACAATTAGCCTTGTCCTGTCCCGTCCCGTCTCCGTACCAAACGCTACCTTAGGGGTCTCTACCAACTTTTTGTTTATTTAAGGGTATAGTTGACATGTTAATGCTGACATCATTCGAATCTTTTGCCAACTAAGATATTTCATGTTATATTGATTTTTCATTTTAAAACTAATATTTCACGTCATATTAATTTTTTTTAAAACTAATATTTCACGTCGTATTTAAAATTGCAAAATAATTATAGAAAATTACCTAAAATTCATATTTTTTTAAAAAATATTGTAATAAAATCTATTTTTCATTCCAAATCTCGTTTTTAAAAAAAAAAAATTAGATATCAAATTGTGAGTAAAGAAGTCCATTTTTGAAAAAATCTTCATTTTGATATCTGAATTTTTTATAAAAAAAAACGAGATTTGTAATAAAAATAGATTTTATTACAATAATTTTTGGAAAAAAAACAAAATTTAGTTATTTTTCTATAATTATTTTGTAATTTTAAATATGATGTGGAATATTAGTTTTAAAATAAAAAATTAATATGAAATGGAATATTTTAGTTGACAAAAGATCTGGATGATGTCAGCATTAACATGTCAACCAGACCTTTAAATAAACAAAAAAGTTTGATAGTGATCCCTAAATGACAATTTTGAAAGTTGGTTCTCCAAAATAAGAATAAAGTGAAAGTTGGTTTCATTTTGATGTAATTTTCCCTAAATAATAAAGCTTATGTTTCAAAAAATATATAATAGTTGGTAACCACAAGTTAATTTTTCCATTTTTCATGCACTTACTACTCTCAATTATTTCGTTGTAATGGCAAAAAAGCAGGTCTCCAATCTTGACCTTTACATTTGGAGGTAAAAAAAAGTGGCATCCATAAATGAAACATTAATAAAATAACGATGGACACTAATGTGTGTCATTTGTAACTCTTCAAATCATATATCAATAGACCAACCTAGTAAGGTAAAAGTGTGGGTTAGTTACTGACATTTTATAGGTTTTGTACGAGATGTAAAAAAGCGTCATCAATATATTGTTTTTATCATCATAAATAATATTGAATTCTAGAAATATTAATAATTTATATAAAACCGTTTTTCGAGTATTTTTAGATGCTAATCAATCAATAATTAATTGTAAATTAGTATTATCCATCATATCATTTTTACATAGCATGTCAATCCATTCCATCATAAAAAACATTATATGATATATCTTTAATATATAGATTGAAATTATTTGGTGTCACGATGATCACTATTTGGGGTAGTACTATATGTAAACCAATATAAGTTAGTTGAGTTTCCGTGTCACATCATGTTAATGTTTTTCATCATCATTTTAAACTTTTAAGGTTCTTAGGAACCATCAATTAATCTTAGACTCAAAACCTATATCAGTTATAATTTGAGGTCTTATTTTTTTTTTAGAGATAAGAGCATACTTAAAATTCATACACTCAATATTAGGTAATAAAAAGTAAAAAAATATAAGATAAACGGGTACCTATGGAATCCTAGATATAAATACAAGTTTGACCGTCTCATATTTTGGTAAAAAAATCTTCATAAGATAGACTTTTTTAGTTAATAACAAGAAAAATGTTATATTCTAATATAAAAATCGAATTCATGTAAACAAAATGATCAAAAGAGTCAGTGGTAGATGAATGATGGAGAATATATCAATGTTTCAATGCAAAATAATCTTAGAATTTACTAGATAAATAACTTATAGAAGAATAAGTAATACTATAAAGTGAATAACCAATCAGCTTTTTTACATATTCATGTCTCAATTAGTTAATACTTGTTTGAACCCTTAATATAATACTAAATTCTTTTTGGGTCATATTAGATATTAAAAAAATTGCATCTTTTTAGTTACCCACTTTTTTGAACTATTACTATCTAAAAAACTTGGACCCCTATTTCTTGTAGACCCTATGCGTGTGCCGGACTCCCCTCTCCCAGGTAAGTGACATTAGTAAGCTCCTTATTCTATTATATTGTGTAAAATTTGGGTGAGTTACACCAATAGAACAAAATAACAGATTTTGATTCGTTTGTTTAGCTGACAAGCGTTTGAAAAACGGTTTTAAATCAACTAAAAGTCTTTGTGAAAATTATTGATAGTCATTGAAGAGATTATTCAATATACATACCTCAAATCCTTATTCATTGATGCAACAAGATTCAATGGTGGACCTATGTTGATGAACGGAGTGGAGTCCCATACACATGTTTACTTATTTTTGCGAATTGAAAATTTTGGATATTAAAGGTGCACTCGATAAACTTTGAAAGAAGCTCCAAAATTTATAAAATATAAGGAATATTAATCAAAAACCGAAAAAGTTCTCTCGAAATAAACCTAAAAAATTGAAAGAGTCTTACTAAGTCAACCAAAAACTTTAAAATACCTTCAAATAAACTAAAACTAAAAAAAAAAGCCTTCGAAACAATAGAATTTAACTAAAAACATAATGGACAACTTTTGGGGCTTCAATTCACCTTTAAAGTGTATCCTTTTGACAAAAATACTGGTTCCATCACAGTTAAATACGTTGAAATACAAAATGGAAATCACCATATCGTTAAATGCAAAGAATTTTTTTTTTCAAATTAAAAGAGAAGAATGACTGTCATACATGATAATTATTCATAAAAAACGGAAACGTAAAATTGTCAAGAAAAAGACATCTTAATTCTTAAGCAAATTTTCAAACCTAATTAAAATTTCTATGTCAAGTTAAAAACATGCAACTTTGACTTTTTTACACAAAAAAACTTCAAACAAATCAATTTTTTAGTATTAAGAAAAAAAAGTATACAACAAGAAGGAAATCTAATTTATTATAATTTTTTTATTATAACTTAATTTAGGTCTAATGGTGACGTAATTTATTTTTGACTTAACAATATAATTTTTATAAAGATAATGAATCTGTCAGAAATCAATGATTATTCTAATTATATTATAGATTTTTTTATATTTAAAATGTAATGTTTATCTTGTATTTGATTATGTATTTATGTTTATCTGTAGTTAGTTATACGAATTCAAAAATGAAGCTTTAATAAGTTGTAAGTAAAATTTATTTGTAATCTTAAATTTTAAGTCACACTAGTTCAAGTATAAAAAAAAATGGTTTTTAAGAGTATTTATCGAATGCTTTATAATATAGTATAAATTATAAAATTATTGATGAAAATTATGACAAATCTCTTAAAAATGTTCAAATATGGGTCCATCCCCACTAAAGAAACATTAAAGTGTGACTCCATTAATAATAAAACACAAAGGCTCTTCCAACGATACTAAAACAAAAAACTCTAAAAGTCTCTACCCTCAATTTCTAGAGATCGTAAATAGTAGACTTTTAAATGTAGAAACCTTATTCAATTTATATCTTTTTAGTGTTTTAATAATGAGTTAAAGGAAACATAATCCTCATTTTAGTGTTTTAATGATGAGTTAAAAATGTCATTCAAGAATAAATGCATGACAAGTCAAACAAAGAAAAATCCCGTGTCTCAAGACTTTTTTTTCCTAAATAAAGGAAAGGGCGGGACGAGAGAAAATAAAAAGGGGTGGGCTAAATGCACCCCTATGCATTGCTTAATGCATCCCTATTCATGAATTTCTTCTTTACACACATCAAAATCAATACATGCTTTTTACATTCCCAATGCTTGAATGACCTGATTTTGACATCAACGGGGGTGCCATTAGCACTCCCCAATAAAAAACCCGTGTTTTCAAAATATTTTATAAATTAAACAGAGAAAAAAAAATAACTAATAGAAGTAGTAGTAGAATTACAAAGTCATTCATCAACTTCAAATAATTGAAAACAGGGACAGATCCAAATTTTTTGTCAAACGGTGACACCTTTTGACTATAAGAAAAAATTATAGGGAAAATTTTTTAAACAGTGACACCGATTGACTATAAGAAACAAATATAAAGATTTTTTTTTTCAATCGGTGGCACTATTTGACTAAGAAAATGACACTAACAAAATTTGAATTTGGGTCTGAAGGGGAATAAAAACCTTGCAAATCAACTCTACCAAATAAAACTTGTTCTCATTGTAGTTTCAAAATACATACGATGACACACAAAAGATTAATACGGTTGCACCTTTCACGAACCTAATTTTTTTTTATCTTTCGACGAAAAAATAATACGGTGGCACCAGTAACCACCATGGTAGGTCCGCCATGATTGAACATAACAAAATAATATATTCATATTTTCTCTTATCTCTTCATTTATCAACAATATAATAATTTTCTTTTTTAATTTCAAGAAAAGAAACTAATATTTTATTCCTTTTTATTTTTTGTATATAACTTTTACATCATTATTGATTTTCAATAATAAATAAACTAACCGAATTTTTATTTTTTATAAACCAACTAATTTAATTTTTATATAAAAAAAGCGTGATAAATTTATTTAAAAAAAGTTATTTATTTACTTTTATCATAAATGACATTAAATATAAACTAGCATGAGCACTAGTAAATTTATTGTGGCTTGAATGCAATGCCAACAATTGTACCTTAGATGATGTTTTTGTTTGTGGAGGTTGGTTGCCATGGTAAATGTGTTTGGTGCCTCTTAAATGTCTATTATCACTTGCAACCAACGACCTATGTTTTAATTTAAAACATCTAACCTATCTTTGGACAAACCCTAATTTAATTGCCTACAAATCTGACTTTTTTTCCATCGCTGTTATTATAAATGAAACTACTGATCTTTTTTAATACAGTTCAGAACCTAATTTATGAAACAGGCTTGGATGTATAAAGTTGAGTTTCTTGTGTACGAATGCATACCTGTACATAATTGATTTTTGAACTTTTGTAGATTCAAGCGGCAGTGGTAGCTAGACTTTGGACATTTGATTGTAGACCATGGTTGAGCCACAACCAAACCAACCTTTTAATCATCACTGCCAGTTGTTTGATTAAATAATAAAATGTGAATTTAGATTTCAAGTGTTATTTTGGGGTATTTTGCTGTTGAACTCGAGTGCCTCATGCTTAAAGAATTGGTTTGAACGAAATAGTAAAAGAACAAAAAAGAATAGGGTTCGAAAGCTTCTTGATGATGCTTTGTTAGATAAAAATGAGATTTGATTCCTCAATCTTCTTCTTTTTGCATTTCTTTTGAATGTATGCATCTCTAGATATAATTTGAAAGATACTCAATGAAAAGATTCAGTCTCCAAGCATTTTGGTTAATAATATCTCCACTTCATAATAATTTATATGTTAAACGCTTCGAATCCCATTTTTGACATACCAAATGAATTATAGGGTTGTGTTATCAGAAAAACGGGAAAAAAAGCCTTCATGTCGAAACCATTCTAAACTTTTACATTACGAAGTTTATTATAGGCTTTTGTTGCAAATGTCATCAATCACTCTCTCAAGCATTTAATAGTCTATTAAATTTTTTATTTTAATCATATTAAAAACACAAAATACAACACCCATACTAATAAACTATTACATGAACAAACATATGTACATATTTAGTGACTAGGGGTATACCCACGCGATGCAGCGTGGGTGAATCGTAATTCTGAAACATTAGTTTATCCTTGAATTATAAGCTTTTGTGCTTATTTTGCAAGTCAACTAATATATAAAGTTGAAGGTTAATACGGTGTATTAACAAGATCGAATGACAAAATAATTACACACATATTGAGTTTCTAAACCCATATACTCAAAACTCATTACAAAAATTTGAATTTAAATTTAGTTGAAGTCCAAGGAAACCTCCAAAAGTGAGACCATGAAACATTTTTTGGGAAAATGCCTTACCAAGTCTAAAGCTAAAAAGGGGAGGAAATAGAGATGGAAGGAATAAAGCAAAACTAAGACTTTCGGTTTAGGTGATATTGATGGTGTTGTATTAAAAACTCGTACATCATGCTTTATAAGTTGTAATTAAGAGATTTTTGAAATTGTTGCATAAAATAGTTGTACCTTGTGCTTAAATACTTGTACTAAAGACTTTGGTTTAAATGATTATTAATGTAGCATAGATAAAATGCCAGAGAAATTGATGATGGGTTAGAAGTAAAAGGCAATTGAATGGGGTCATTAGCCATTATGTTTACTTAATTCATGATGCATATATTAACTTTGTACATCATGCATCAATTGTTGTACCTTGAAAAATTAGTATTTTTACATGACTAATGAAGATGGCATAGCGTTATCATAGCAATTCAGTACTCTGAAGCGTCAAAACAACATCGTTTTATTAAGATCGATGAATATATCAACATCAGTATTTTAATAATATCAGAAATATTGAAGTGGATGGGTTGTGTTTGAGAATAAACAAAAGAGGGTGGGTGAGGGATATGACAAGATTTGTTTAGATGGGTTGAATGTGATGTCAAGATCATTAAATGAATTAAGCAACATTTTGTCTCCTTACACACATTTTTCAAACTTTGATGGTCAACAACATTTGTTGTGCCAAATTCAAATATGGTTGCAAATCTATTTAATAGATTTCCAAGATCTCCCTTTTTAATTCTATCTGATTATGTATTAAATAAAATGTTGTATTTATTAAATGTATAAAACGTTACATTTATTTTTATATTATTATTATTTAATTTTTGTATATTTTTGAATTATGACTATCCATTATCTATTACTTTGATCTTTTTAATGATTATGTTGTGATTTTTTTCCAGTGCTACATTGATTATGAATGGCAAAAGTACGTCATTAAGATATGTATTATGAACACTTGTCGTATAATTTTCGTTTGATCTTTCATCATTTAATTATTTATGTTATCAGTTTTTCAAAACAATCAATTATTCAACCTTTAGTTATTCAATTTTAACAATTTGACTGATACTTAAAATGAATGAGCTTAAGACCGGTTCCATTATAGTTTCTTACAAGTGGATGTGAATCTTTCTAAAGACTACGAAATTGACCATTTGGTAATGGCTTGTGTTGTTGAAGATTAAAGGTTTTGGTTTTTTTGGAAAAATCAGAAGTATAAATGAGTCTTTTTTTGTGACTACTGACGAAGAATATACATGATTTTATAGTTGTTTGATTTGAGTTAAATCATATAAAATTTTCATATATTTTAAACATGAAAAATTACCAAAAATGACCAATTTATATGGTACACCAATAAAATGACCACTTTTTAGAATTTTCTCGCAAAATGACCACAAAAATCGTTCCTGGAGAGCAATTTACTTTATTGGGTGATTTCATGATTTGATGTACGGATGAATCCCACATGTATATCATTTGAGGGACAAAAATATGACTTTTTAACACCTCCATAAAAATCGCCCCCGGGGCAATTTTGACCCTTATTCTGTCTTGTAGTGGATACATTCTGGTAACACAACTTTTTGGTTGATTTGACAATCCAATGACGACGTGACTAAACTTAAGGGGGCAATTTTCATTGGTATTCTCTTTTTGATGACCAAATATAGTATATATAACTGTAGTAATTCAAACACTAAAACTCTCATAACCCTAACCCTTAAACATACTTGACAAAAATATGATTTTTAACACCTTCATTTAAATCGCCCCAATCTATTAAAAAAAATTCCCCGGGGGCGATATTGACCCTTATTCTATCTTGCAGTGGAGACATTCTGTGACACAACTGTTTAGTTGATTTGACAACTCAATAACGACGTGACTAGACATAGAAGGCGATTTTAATTGGTATTTTGTCTTGTTATGACCAAATATAGTATATACATAACTGTAGTAATCCAAACACTAAAACTCTAATAACCCTAACCCTTAAACACAATCTATCATTACAACCCTTAACACAAATATGAATCTATGTCAAAGTGATAGTAGTTCCATGTTTGTTTAAAGTGGCGGTTCGTTCCAGACGATAAATTGTGTTATAGAGTATATGTTGTTAAGAGCGCCCAAACGTATATTATGTTCGCTTTCACCAATAATACATTCTGGTTTGGTTAAGCATGTTGCGAAAAAGTTTAGTTTACGTAGTCATTTTAGGTTATTTTATAAAAATCTTTCAGTTGTAAGTTATTTGAGTTAGGTGACGACGACGATGTGGTGATGTTTCAAAACGTCGTTCATCAAAATTTATCGCAAATTTTGACGCTCTTTGTTGTCGAAGGTGATGGTGATGGTGGAGATCCATCAAGTACCATAATCCATCAATCAAGTATGTTTTTCCCTAGCGTTACGATATTTCTCGAATCAATCAAACAAGAATTTTTTACCTCGATGGTAGTGGTGGAAATCCCAATGGTTCTACCATAATCAATCAATTAGGTTATTTCTTCTCTGGTGGTAGTGGAAGAAATTCATATATTGCTGTCGGAATAAATCAACCGAACAGTTTGTTCTCCGGTGGTAGTGGTGGAAATCCATATTTTGTTGCCGGAATCAATGAAATCAATACTTTATATCCTGGTTGTTGTGGTGCCCATACCTACAATGTTGCCAAAATCAATCAACATGGTGCCGTCGTAATGATTGAACTTGATAATTTTGTTCATCTGTCGAAGATGCCGATAGCAAAGAAATGGTATCAAACCCAACCAATAGAGGTTTTTGAATCGATAAATTATTTTGATCATGGTAGTTTTTTGGTTCAAAATTTGAACCAGTTTCCGAACTAGCCCCTGAACCAGTCTTTTGACCAGTCTCCGAAACAATCAACATTGTGTAAGCTAAAATAAGAATGAAGACGTTTCTGTTGCAACAAAAAAATTGAATATACCCAAAGATGATAACTCAAATGTTGAAGAAATCCATCCGGTAAGAAATAGTTTTTGGGGTATGCCCGAACCAACACCTTGCCTTGGCCCCGCTATCAAAGCCAAAAGAAACTTTTCCTACTAGCCTACATCATATGTAAAAGTACTACAAACTTTTGACTTGAATGAAACATTGAAGCTAGTATTGAGATTAAAATGCGTTTTTGAAAACTTCCAGATAAAGGTTAAAAAATCATCTAAACACCGCTACGAGGTCATATGTCACTCGTTAGACTGTGATTGACGTTTAATATCGGTTTCTATACATGGCTGAAACACGTATGTCTAAACAATTGCACTGTCCTTGGATTATTTATTAATTTTTGGTTATTTTTTAATCACTTGTATTTGGTTCCTCAACGACACTAAACTTTGGTAGAACACGTATCCGTACCTGATTATGTGAAGTTGTCCCCAATAAAGTAAATCGCCGTCCATGAGCGATTTTTGGGGCCATTTTGTGAGAAAAGTCCGAAAAATGATCATTTTGTTATTGTACTATGTATAAAGTGATCATTTTGGTTAATTTTCCCATTAAATAATAAGGCATTTTGCATAAATTTTAAAACCAATACATGCTTAGAATAACCGGTTTATATTTTGAAAACCAATCATAAATTGTGAAAACATTAAATAAAATTTTCAAGTTTTAAACTATTATTTATAAAGGCGAAGGATCATGTGAAAAAAGAAAGTTATTGTGAGAATCGTAAAAAGAGATCTGGGCTCTTGATCACTTTTAATCTAATTGCCACCCATGAATTGCGGTTTAGAAGAAATTTGTTTCGATGCATCTCGGTGCACCTTATTAGTGTTGACATTCAATTAGAATTGATCTAAAAGTGAAGATCGTTTTTTACGCTTTTCACCATAACTTTCTTTCTCACCGGAATCTAACCATATTTATAAAATGAAATTTACTTTCTATTTCAAATATCATTAAACTGATTATATTAGGAAAAGAAATAGAAAATGAACGATGATCTTGGTTGGGCTAGATAAGAAGCCCATTTCTAAAAAATAAAACAAAATTTGGGCTTATTCGAAAAGCCCTTGAATATTACAATGTCCTTTTTAAAGATTTTAAAACGTTAAGACGGATTGATTTTGTAAAACTAAATTTTATCTCCTTGTCAATGTATGCTCAATGTTTCTATGATGAAACGGCCTTAGTTCCATACTATTAGGGCTGTAAACGAACCGAATAGTAAATGAACGAAAATCTTTGTATTCATGTTCGTTCGTTTAGAAATAAGGCTATAAAATCTTTGTGTAAGGCTAAACAAACATAAACGAACGGGTTAAACGAACATAAATAAATATTATTTGAATTCAAAGTAAATAAATTAAAGTTCATATATTAAATTTAATATATAAACGAACATAAACGAACGAATATAAACGAACATAAATGAACGGTAAATGAACGAGCGTTTACGAACATAAATGAACGAACGAGACTCTTGTTCATGTTCGTTTAACTAAACGAACAAAAAAAATTGTTCATGTTCGTTCATTTATTAAATAAACGAACATAAACGAACTCCCCGCCAAACGGTCCACGGACGGTTCGCTGAACGTTCTGTTCGTTTACAGCCTTACATACTATGATGTGATCTAGGAAACCGTTGTTTTATGATTTTAAAGCAAATTAAATTAAAAAATAACGTACCTTTAACTTGATTCCTATTTTGTGTAACGTATTTTAAAAACTTTTATTTTGGTACCCAAGATGTAAAATTTTAACTATTTAAGTACTCAAGTAACCGGTTGAAGCATTAACCGGTTATCATGCTGATGTGGCGAGTGATGTAGTATCCAACTTAGTTTTATTTGTTATTCAACCCAATTTTATCTCACCACTCGTCGCATCAGCATGATAACTTGTTAATGTTTCACCCGGTTAGTCGGGTATTTAAATGTTATAAAAATATATTTATTATGTCTAATTGTTGCATTTTCTAAAGAAAACTATGTCTAAACGTTACATACTATGACATTTTTTGTTGTTGTTAAAAGTACCCGTCTTTTTGATGATCAATGGGGAATTTTTTTAAGATTTGATAAGTTGATTCAGAATTGATCTAGTAACATAAGGAATTCATCTCAATTTAAGTTATTAATCAAAAGGTAACGACTTCTGGAATTAATTACACAAATTGTTATGAAACAGTTACGATAGGAGTTACCCTTCTCAAAACATTTATTTGGAACATTTTGCCTAATAAATTTGGGAAGGGCAATAGTTTTGAGTTGTAATTCCAATTGAGATGATTTTTAAAGTTGCTTACTATTTAAAATTTGACTGCTAAATTTTTTGGAGATTTAAATGAACAAAAAAACTAGAAATGTCAAATACCAGCTAACATGGAATACAAACGTCACAATATTATTAGTTATATTTGAACATATATGATTAACGATAACTTTAACCGGTCCCTGGTCCCATATCGAATCTGTCTTCAAAAACATCAATGTGAACGACTATTTCTTAGATGAATTAATTGTGATCATCTTCCTTAAATATCTATATCATAAGACTTTATAATTTTCATAAATATCTCAACTGATTGGTTCGTATGACTTGTATTAATAAGATGATTTGCAAAATAAGGAGACTCCCTAATAGTAGTATTTTTATCGCTTGGGACTGTTGGATTGCCTTTCCATACCGTAATTCTTGACGAGCTCCCAGGGGCACACCTACATGGACAGGAGTGGGGTTCCATGCACTCGTTCAATCCGATTTTGTAAGGACAAAGTTCTTTTTGTTGATTTTTATGAAAAATGGTTTTTTAGACTTCATTTATTATAGATTTGTTACTTTGTGGCATTTAATTTTTGTTGGATTTGATCCTATCATTTAACCACCGTCTACCAGATCCGTTCAAGTTGAGGGTATAAGAGTCTTTTTCCATTTTCCTTTTTTAACAACATTTTTAGTTGACCTTTTTTAAATTAAGGATGAAAATGTATATAATAAAAGTTGAAGGGCCAACACAAACAAAAATCATTTTTTGTCTCCTAACCTTGTCTGTTCGTCCCTCCCGGCGAAACTCCAGCGAACTTCCGAGGAACCTGCAAATGTGTGTATATATACATATGTTTAAATTCTATTTCTTTAACATGTATCTTGTGTGTGTATATATGCACAGATCTGTGCGTATCGCCGGTTGACCTCTACTTCAGTGAGAGAGGCAAAGAGCTCTGGCGGAACCCCCATCCCCTTGTGCTTTTTTACAGATCTGGTCACGAGGTTAGTTCATGGTGGGTTCATGTTTCACAAAGACCATTTCTCCGACATTTTCTCCCTCCAACCCTTTCACCCTCTTCGACATTTTTCCGATGAAACTTGCGGTGAAACCATTTCACAAGAGATGTTCATCGGAGAGATTAAATTTACATAAAAAAGAATTTTTAGTAAAAAAATTAGTGTTCTTTTACCCACCTTACCATGTTTCCATGGCCCATCTCACTGTTCACATAGGTTGTCCACGTATACTAGCTGATGTAATATTTCTTATTATTTTAACAATTGTTTTATTATAGCATTTATCGATTTTTATTACAACATTATATTTTTAATTTTAATATCTTATTATTTAAACATATTACATATTATTGAATATATATATATTAAA
>NC_037540.1:6172161-6179612 GCF_001531365.2 Cynara cardunculus var. scolymus
AAAAAATTACTTGACATATAAATATATTAAATTAGTTAGATTTTTCTTTTATTCATTAATATATAAATATTAAAGAATCTGTAGATCATAATTTATCTAGCTAACATCTTAAAAAGAACTTTAAAATATATGTACTTCTTAAAAATAAAATAAAATAAGAAGTGTTACTTTTTTAAAAAATAAAAAATTTATCTCGAAAAATAATATATCATATTTATTTAACAAATTTTTACTCTAGAATGTTAATTGCATACAATTTAATAATGAAGAGTAAAAAAAATTAAATGTTGAAAAATAAAAATCATTTAAAATAATTTGAAATATGCTTTTTATTTTTATTTTAGCAATGTCATTTTCATCATCTCGTTGAAGCCAAACAAGCATAAAAAATAAATAAATAGGTTAACCAATTTAAAAAGTAACAAATTATCTTTTACGATAATGATTAGATTTTTTAAAGTATGATATCTTAATAAAAAATAATTCAAAAGTATATAGCTGCAATGAAAAGTATTTTGTTAATAAAACCATGATATTTGGTCCTTAAAATGTATAAAAACAATTTAAATATCATCTTCTATTTATTAAAAACACATTTAATCGATATTAAAAAAACTAAAAATAAAAAAAATATTTAATTGTATGTGGGACCCACCAAAATTATTTTTTATATTAATTTTGGTACTTTTTTTGGTCAAGATAAGAGAGATCGCCCCCATGGTCATGGATCGTCTCTCGGAGGAGATCCGGGTGGTTGTTTTGACAATTTTGCTGAAAAATAATTATTTCATTAATATATCGAATATATTTTAGTCATTTTGCTGATTTCCCTTTTATTTATTTTGTTGCTTTTTTAGAAAAAGTTAAAAACAAATTATATGATTTTAAAAAACCAAGAAATGAGAAGAAAGTTCAATCTCGGAAACTCGATAAGTTTGGATATGGGTTGTTTCAAAATAGTTCGAAGACTAATTTACACAAAGAATCCTCAACTATTTCTAAATGCCATTTCCTATTTCTATAAAACAGAATTGCCTATTTTAGTCCTTTCAACTTTTTTCATATCGATAGCCGCCACCGCCACCGCCACCGCCACCGCCACCACCACCGCCGCCGCCACCACCACCGCCACCACCACCGCCACCTCCTTCATGTACTCAACAAACATAAAGACACATCTAGAGGTGTGTTTTTGTTTACTCCATACTTTATTAATAGAAAATAACATTAAAATTAAAAGTTATTTAATATATTATTGGTTTTATGACATAGACACTTTAAGAGTATCTGCAATGAGCTTCATATATTGGCTCTTTAATTATTATTAAAAGACAAATATAAAGAAGCCTTATTTCACTACATTCCATACATTGACTCATTATATTGATTTTCATTATTTTACTTCCTACATTGAGCCTTATGGGCTGTTTGACAGTTGCTGAATGGTTTAATGCAGAATAATTAAGTAGTAAAAATGATTAAGAGACTCTCATGATATAGTGCAAAATAAAATATAATTATTTGATAATTGTTTACAATGAAATTAGGACGTTGAATGGTTAATAGAGACTATGATACAAAATTATTCAGAGAGTTTTAGAACCATTAACAGACAATTTTTTTTTTCACCAAACAAGATTCACTTTATAACGATTCAGAAGTTGCCTCTTAATAGAACTATTAAGAGGTAAACAAACAACCTCTTAAGAATCTCTATACACAATTTTCATTATCTTATTATATACATATGTTCATCAGTTTATGTTTTTAGTTTGTTTTATTCAAAAAGTAAAAGTAGTATTATTAAAATAATGTTTGTTTGTTAATGTAGACCGTAGAGAATATGATTGAAGATGCTCTAATGTAAATTTACCTGAATGAGGTTTTTTTTTTTCTTTGGGGGATTAAAGTGATAAAAAAATTGTAAAGATCTTCGAAATAGGCAAATTGTGTTTTTAGGGGCTGTAAATGTCATTTGAGAATAAGCAAGGGGGTAATTTTTCTAACTCCCGTTAGTCTAAGACTTCACAGACCACTGTCGCCGTCAGTCATGAGTCACAGTCTCTCTCTCTCTCTCTCTCTCTGAACCATCATAACTGCGTGTTTTCTGCATGATTGTGTGTGACTGCTCAGCCATGGCGGAACACCGTGGAGGCATGAAATTAGGGAATTCAGGTGAAGATGACAACAAAGAGCATGTAGAAGCCACCGTAACGTGCCCAAGGAAAATTCGGGTCATACTGTCGGACCCTGACGCCACCGACTCATCATCAGACGAAGGGGGTGACAGTGAACGATCATCTCCACGCCGAATTGTTCACGAAATTGTTCTTGGTGTTAGAGCCGGAGATAAGGACGGCGATGAAGTGTTAAAGCGCAGTGATTCCGTGGATCAAACGCAACCCGAAAGGAAGAGGTTTCGTGGGGTCCGATTGAGGAAATGGGGCAAATGGTGTTCTGAAATTCGCGACCCGTTTAGCAAAAAACGAATCTGGTTGGGTACCTATGAGACCGCGGAGGAAGCCTTGAACGTTTATAACGCTAAGAAAGAGGAGTTTCGATTTCGAGAACGGCAGTCGGGACAAAACCAACCGAAGACCCGAACCGAGTCCAAGAAGCAGTCGTCCATCCGGGTCTCTAAAGGGGTTAACAATTCTCTGAATGGAGAAGAGATAGTAAAGTTGGGTGAAGACCCGACCCGGAAACTGCGCAAGGGGGTTCGAAGGACGAAATCTGGTAGATGGAATCGTGACCCGTTTAAGAAATCACAAGTTTGGGTGGGTACCTTTGATACAGAAGAGGAGGCTTCAAATGGTTTTGAGTCAAAGAAGTTGGAAGTCGGGTTAAAAGTGACCCGATTTGATTCAGAATGTGGGGCATCTCTTAAAACCCCAAAGATTGAGACTTTAAGCTTTACAACTACTTCTATGGCAGTAGATGGAAAAGAAGAAAACAAGCCAGCTTTCAGGTTTGGTTAGGTTCAGAATGGGAGTCTATGGGTCAAATTGTTGTACATACAGTTGAAGACGATCAATGATGTAAAAATGCGTGTTTTAAAAGTTTTTAGATTTCTGATGGACATCATTTTCCTGTAATTCGTTCCATTTTCTGCCTACTAGATGCTTTGCACGATTACATGATCACTTGCTTTTTATGAACATAAAATTTACCCTGTTCTAGTTTAAGAAATATACATGTATATGTATATATACTAGTAGCGTATCCGTACAATGCACCGGGTAATCAAAATTGAAATGTGCAAGAATCATCAGGAGACTATAAAATAATGACAAACTAATTCTTTCATTTTAATTTTGAAATTCAAACAAAAAGTAAAAGAGAAAGGTAAATGTTATTGGGGACAGAGCACCGACAAAGTTAGACCAAAAAAGTGAAACCAACTAGAAACTTTAGTCACTTGTGAAGACAAAAAGGGTCAAAAGCTTTTAAAAATTCAAAACATGCATACAATACTTGTATATTGTGTTTCGGTGGGTATATTTTATAATATATATATATATATATATATATATCAAACATTGCGAGTTTTACAATGGATTTGAACCAGGCAGAAAACTTTGGCATATCGACATGCATCTTGTACAACTAAAATTGGAAAACTTGAGAATTTGATTCGATATATAGGATTAATTACGGATCTTACCAAAATTTGCATCCTCATTTAGATCAATTTGTAAATTGTTGCCAGAAGTTAGTAAACTTGTACCATCATAAGATATTGATCTATGGTTTAAAACTTATCAAGATTGTCCGACTCTATCAAAGAGGCATATATGTTATGGGGTTCAAGTATATTCAGGTTATTGCTAATGGTTGTGACTTTATTGCTCATGGTTGTGGCTTTATTCTTCTTTCGTTTAACTCGTAGAACCAAAGATATCGATCTTTGTTACTTAAGGTAAGTGTGGCATTGATGGTACAATTCTCGGATCGGTGGTATCTAATCAAATACCTTTAGATGGATAATAAATTTATTTATCATACCAAAGGGCCATTGACCTAGCGATATTGCAATCGTAGCCTCCCTCCTAGGAGTTCAAGGATTCAAAGCTCACCAAATGTGAGGAGGATCTGTGAGTTTATTTGTTCCTTTTGCCGTATATAAATATTATATATTTCAAAAAATTATTTATCATACCATATGCGTTTGAATTTCTAATTTCATCCTTTCGTAGACCTTTCACGAGCTATAGCTAGTTGTATGCCAACATTTTCACCAACGGCTTCCATTTCACCTTGTCTTTTGAATTTCGAGTCAATCATCCCTCTCCCGCTTCGACAAGTAATGCAACAGTAAATACAATTATGCAAAAAATTGTTTATTTGTGGTAATATTTCCCAAGTGTGAATCTGTTATGTTTTCTTTAGGTTTCGATTCTTTATATGATCTAGTAAAAGAAATACAACGAAAACATAAACGATTTTAGAAAGTAAACTTATTCATTTGTGAAGGAAGTTGCCAAAAACTAAAACCCTTCAAAGAGTAATGAAATTTCTGATCTAGATACGATGTATTTAGAATTTTCCATATAAACTTTTTTATTATCATTTTTAAATAATTTTTAATAAATTAACATGAATCTTTTAAAAATTGGTTAACTGCATTATTTTACTTGAAAAAGTTACTCGTAGGTTTTAACCAATCAGAGAAGTTTTAAAGTGAAAAATATAATCTAAATTAGCTTTGCCACTCTTAAACCATATGCCATTTAAACCCCTTGCATCCAACGTTATCACGCCCTTTCGCCCTCACATCGTCGTCGCTCTAGCTTTGCCATCAATCTCTCTCTTCTTGATTTCTTATTTTGAGGGTAATCGGTGGCAAGGGTCGATGGTGAGGAGTTGAGTGGAAACGATGTTGTTGGATGTAAAGGGTTTCAATGACAAAGGATTTGAGAATAGAATTCAAGCTTATAATCATTTAAAATAAAAGTTTATTAACTACTTTTTAGATTTCTTTAAAAAAACTAGAAGAGTACGTGCAATGCAGAGATACATATCTCGATTTTAATGTTCTATTTTATTATTTGTCTCTGCCGATGTTATAATACGATTTTATTTGTTTTTAAAAAAGCAATAATGATTTTATTTTTGGAATAAAATATAAATTTGAAGATATCATAAAAATTTGAAAAAATATATATCAAGTATTAATATCAAATCAACTATTTAAAAGTTCTCATTTTTTATGTAATTTCTTTGATTTTATTTTTTATTATAATTTAATTTAAGTTTAACAACGAAATAATTTATTTTTGGTTTAATAATATTTTATAAAGATAATAATTAAGTATTATGTTAGAACTCAATGATTATCTTAATTATATTTTAGATTTTTTATATTTAAAATGAAATGTTTATCTTGTATTTGATTATATTTATCTGCAGTTAGTTACACAAATTCAGATATGGAGCTTTAATAAGTTGTACCTACGCACAATCTACTTGCAATYTTGAGWTTTAAGTAATATGCATTAATAAACAATACTTTACGCATAAAAAATGGTTTTTAAGAGTTTTTTTAATCAAATGTTTTATAATATAGTATAGATAAAGCAAATTGGTGAAACATGATAATTAGGGAGTAATTTAGATTCAAGGCCCAATTAGATCCAGAAATGGGCCAAAATGTCCGGCCGATGACGGATCGTGGGATCCGTTAGTTGTGTTTTTTTTACGCTTCCCATTAAATGGTTCGTCTGTTTTTCATTATTAGATCACATATAACTTATTTGGTTTTTGACTGTCTTATGTTGTTCCACCAATCAATTTCGAATAGTATTTATCATTATTTTATTTATTTCATGTTTTTATCGTCTGCTTTTAATGTAGGAACGATTTGTTAGAAAGGATTGTTGGACAATATAAGACATGAAGTTTAAAAACAGATGATTTGTATCTTTAGATAACCCACATTCAAAACAATTCCTAACGGGGTCAATGAATATTGTCCAACAATTTGGCACTTTCGTTTACTTCCTCGGACAAGCATGTTTTAGGGGTAGTCTGGTAAGAGCTTACCTTCATGAGTCACCCCCTTACTTCCGATATTGACTCAATTTTCATCCATCAAACACCTTCTAGTTTGTAAACATTTACCGGGTAAGAATCTTATCACCAATTTACAGGGTAAATTATCTGTCTCTATGTTGCCTTCTACTGAGTAACATTCTCGGCTTTGTCGTATTCAGACGATAAAGTAAATGACATCCATTAAGCCCTTCCCGGACAAAATTTAGTAAACAATCTTTTAGTTTTTTAATCATTGAGGATTGTGTTGGTCGAGGATCGAGGTCCTCGCACTGCCAGCTTACATCGTCTCACTGTTGAAGTACTTATGAGTTCTTTTATAACTATTGATTCTTCTCTTCAAAAAATACATACATTTATATGGATTTTAAACTAGCAGTACAAAATCACTAGCAAGGACACTATACGAAGATAAAATGATAAAGACCTTTTACATACAGTTTCTAATAAATGAGAGTTGTCAATCATCGATGTACTAAATTGGAGTAGGGTGTTGGGTGAAGTATTGAGTGACATTGAATATATGTAGTTTCATTAACTTAAAGTAAGTTGTCGGTATGGTCCCGATCATTCTAATCTACGAGATCCATTTGTCTTCCTGATGTACTTCTAAGTTTATTTAAAGTTGAAAATTTATAATTCGTAAACCACAAATGTCTCATAATATCTTGTATTTCAAGAGTTATAACTTTATTTGAATATCACTTAAATTGTATGTATAGTGTATAACTTGTATTGGTCTCCTTTGAAAATGACAAAGTAGAATACTTGTAACCATTGACCTCAACAATTACTTTGAAAATATAAACTGTTCCTCCATCACTTTAAATTATATATATATATATATATATATATAGAGGGATGTTATTCTACACCTGTTTGCCATTCCTACACCCTATACAACCTTCATCTCAACCTTTCAATTTTTAATCAATTAATTGTTTCCTAATATAAAGTATTAATCATAATTAATAAACTCTATTCATATTCCATAAATATTCAAATCATAATAAATGAACTCCAATCATTTTTATAAATATCTCAATTAATTGGGTTGCAAAGGTTGTACAAATGTACAAGGTTGTAAAAAAAATATACCCTATATATATATATATATATAATTGAAGGAAAGAATTAATCAATGGGACCATATATAAATTAAGGGGGAGACTATTGACACCCCTTAATGAATACTGATGGCACCCCAATTCTAAGCCATCATTTCATTTTTTTTTTCTTTTAGTCTTTTTTGTCTTTTTATTGTTTTACTTTTTGTTTTTTCTTATTTAAATATATACACACACATTGATTTTTTTTATTTTTTTAGTTTTTTTCACTCTCATTTATTTATATTATATTTAATATGAATCATTAATCAATATATAATTCTTTTATATCAT
>NC_037540.1:6180737-6198271 GCF_001531365.2 Cynara cardunculus var. scolymus
TAATATACAATGTGTGTGTATATATATGTATGTTTATTTATAAAACAATAATAAAAAAAATATAATATGTTATTGTTGAGTTTGACATTTGATTAAAATCAAATCAATTTAAAATGTCAAGGCAATCAACACCCTCTATTAATAAGAAGTGCCATTAACACTCCTCTAAATTAATTAAGGGTTATGACATGAAAAGAAGACATAAAGTACAAGCTAGCTACATGCACCACATGATGTTTGTCTACTCCCCTCAATTAATTTTGAATGAGGTGAAAAGTGAGATATGCTATTGTTAGTCCCAAAGTACATATATCTCTACTTAAGAGTTCCAATCACAAACCATCCTATTTGAATAAATCATATAAATCATCTTATTCGTTTATTTTATTGTTTAATTTTATGAATTTTTTTATTAAATTATTTTATATAATATTTTTTGATAAAGTTATTTCATATATGATTATGAAATTGTTTCATATAATAGTTAATGAAAGTTTAATAAAACTGTTTCATGTATTTCACTAAAAATTAAAATAATGAAGATGATAATATTCATGATTAACATCTTCCACAATAAAAATGATTAATCAATCACTCATAATTACAAAAAATGAATAAAATGAAAAATTATGATCGGTTAAATGAGGTTTGTCCGGTTTGTACAAATAACATGGTTTACAAAGTAAACCTTATATATATATATATATATATATAGAGAGAGAGAGAGAGAGAGAGAGAGAGAGAGAAAGAGTAATGTTTATATCTCACAATAACAAAATTAAGTTTATAAAACGTCATCAGTAAATAAGGTTTCTAATATACCACTTTATAAGACCAAAAAGTAAAATGTCTTATATAAAGATGTTGTAATAAGTTTGTAGAACGCGTTTTAGCGTTCGTAACAAGTTTGTTGTTACACTTTTATAAAAAACATCATATTAACTATTTTATAGAATAGTATTTGAAAAAAACATCTTATAAACACAAGTGTCCTATAAAAAGATGAATTTAAATGACACATTTATCAAAAGTGTAGTTAATGCGATGTTTTGTATTAAAAAGGTTCTAAAAACTTATTAAGATGCCCAAAAACATCCTACAAACTTATTACAACGGCTTTAGATATTATGTTTTATTTTTTGATCATATAAACTATATCTTATAGAGTGGTCTATTATGCTGCTTATTTATTGGTGACGTCCTATAAAGCCAATTTTATTGTAGTGCGTGTACAATAACCAAACAAAATAATAAAAACAATAAAATCACATGTGAATTCACGCAACTTTTGCCACGACATTGAGGTCGTGGGCCACATCGTCCACACTCCCTTGCGTTAACCGTTTGTGTAAATTCACATGTGATTTTGTACATGATTTGGTCGTTTTCATGTTCTTTTATTTGAATATTGTTCTCATTTAAATCTAACTCTACATGTAGAATCAATTTTTTAGTGGTATGTTTTGGAGATTTGAAGTGTATTTGCTATGTATTAAAAATCATTTTACTATTAGAAAATTGACTATATTCGGTAAAAAATTCTGTCGAAAAAATACCGGCATAAATTAAAAAAATCAACTTCCGTTGACTTCCGTTGGTAATCCACCACTGAATAGTTGATTTTTTTTTATCTCAACAAGACTTCCGATGGAATAAAAAAAATTAAAAATTAATTATCTCTAATTGCATTAAATTATCGATGGATTTTTTGTAATTTATTTAAAATTAAATTTTATTGGTAATCTGTAAGTAATTTTAAAAATACTTTTTTTTTGAAATTTTAGTTTTCAATCGAATTTCTGGCAATTTTTTTTTAAAAGGTCTCATTTGTTTTTTTTTTTTTTTTTTTTTTTTTCATTTTTCATGATTTTGCTTTTATATATATACACACACCACATTAGTACCTATAATGAATCATTATTCTTTTATCGAATCCAATTCACACATACATGTATCCAATACATATTTACATTCAAACACATAATTCATTGAAAAATAATTAAATTATCGGTGGCAGATAATTTAACTAAAATTTAAAAAAATATTTTTTTAGAAATATAAATTTAAATTTCCTACGGTTAATCCCATGGAAATCCGTCGGATAATCCCCCGAAAAACTTAATCTTAATTACTATATATAGTTAATTAAGTCAAAGAAACCGAACTTACAAAAAATTAGTGGTGGATTTTCAGCAGATTCCGCCGGAAATGGTCAATTGTTGGAAATTGTGTTTCAGGCGAGTCTTCTTTCGGCAGCCGGAATCCGCCGAAAAAAATAATTTTCGGCAGATCTTTGACGGATTTGTCCGTCAGAAATGTTGTCCTGTTTAGTAGTGATATTTGTATGAATGAATTCATAAAGTACCGGTTGTGTACAAAACATATAGTCTGGAAAAAGTTAACGTTTTTTACATTTTAAGTGATTAAATTTATGGACAAATAAATCATTGAATTTATTGAAGTCAAACAATTTTTTTCTAAACTTACTAAAACCTAAAAAACTCAACGAACTATCTGAACGATTTAGCCTCTAGATTTTTTTTAACGAACAATCTTTATACTTATAAAAAGAAATAAACCAACTTTCTATTAATGTACCAATGGATGAATAATCAAATAAAATGTTTATACACCATTTTCATTAGTTATTATTTAGATTTAAAATGAAAATAAATAAAAGAAATTAATAATTATTTAAGTCTTAAATTCAAATAACAATTACAAGACAAACATATATGATCGAAATTTGAATTTAGAAAACAAATAATGGTTATTATAAATGATGTATTTTTTTTTTATGTTATTGGTTGATTATAGTTTACTAGTAATTTAATTATACATCAGAAAAAAATAGCATACGTATTCCTTTCATTTAAAACATACCCATAAATTATTCCATGGTTTTAATAAGTACAAGGATTTATTTATCGAATGTTAAACAAAGTTGGGTTATTTTGCACTTTTCTCACAAAATTATTTATTCATAAACTAATTAACTGAAAAATATGCAATAAATAAAGTAAAAAAAATAGTTGCCACAAGCTTCATAAACCAATAAAAACATAGGCTTAAATGCTAAACATCCAACTAATTAATGATACATATTTCTCTTTTTATCGAGACAAGTAGACCTTAGTATAAAGCTAGAACATGTAGAGGTAGGTGCAAGCATGCAACCTTTTTATTTCTAGATCCTCAAAGAACACAAACCAATAAAGAAACAATGGCAGATTCTCCATTATCGTCTGCTTAGAGCTTCAATACTTCTGGAACAAATACTGGGTATTTGTGAATACGATCTGCCCATGCCCCAATTTTTGGAGCTTCAATCTCTCTGTTACACTTCCAAACCACACTGTTACACTTGAACCCACTCCCAAACCCTATTTGCCAAACCCTATCACCTTTCTTCATCCTCCCTTTAGCTTCTATGTATCCCATCTGATACCATACTGATGATGATGATGTATTCCCAAACCTATGCAGTGTCATCCTTGATGCCTCCACATGTTCATCTGACAACTTCAAACTCTTCTGGATCTCACCAATTACTGCACGTCCTCCTGCATGGATACAGAAATGATCGAACGCCTTTCTGAAATCAGGAATGTAGGGTTTCCACTGCAGTTTAAAGATTTTTCTTGCTAAAAAGTTGAAGAGAAATGAGACTTGTTCAGAAACAGGAAGAACCAGTGATCCCAATGCGCTGATGTTTGATTTCAAGGACTTGGCCGCTATTACCATCAGATCCATGCTGAGGGCTATTCCTACATGACCTTCACTGTCTTCTTCTTGCATGACACAGCCATAAGATTTGTCTTCACCACCTTTATGAGTTCGGACCACATGCAAGAGACTGTACTTTGCATGTTTACGTAGGGACGTTTTGTTTGTCAAGAGGATTGAAGCTCCTCCCATTCTGAAGAGACAGTTTGGCAAAAGCATCGATCTTTCCTTACCCATATAAGAATTTGGGGTGATGATTTCAGTGCTTACAACGACTGCATTTGATTCGGGATGAACCTGAAGAAGGTGTTTTGCTAAGTCAATGGCAATAAGACCTGCGCTGCACCCCATCCCAGACAAGTTATAGCTCTTCACATTACTTCTCATGTTGTACTTGTGAATCACCATAGCTGAAAGAGATGGAGTTGGAAGAAAGAGGCTGCAGTTCACAATTACAATATCAATATCATGAGGGCTAATCCCTGTTTGCTGAAACAAAGAGTCCATTGCCGAGAAAATGACAAGTTCGGTCTCTTCTCTAGCACCGATCAAAGTTGGCCTTGGTGGTAGGTAATGTAATGGGTGGGGTAAGCTTGTTTCTTCACCCAACCCTGCCCGCTCGAAGATCCTAAGTTGGAATTCAATGCTTTTGGGCTCCGATGCTAAGATGAGGCGTCCGTGTTCGTAAGCGGTGGCAAAGGGTACCCTAAACCTTGGGGGAGGCTTGAAACAAGCAAAGTCAAGGAGGTAGACAGTTGGTGGCTTAATCAAGAAGGAGAAAGTGAGCTTGATGATGATTAGCAGTAAGAAAGTGATCTTGATGTAGTGGATGAAGGAGAGATTTAGAAGGAGATAATGTAGAGAGTTAAGATGAGAACCTAAACCTTGTTGAGATGCATGGGTGGAGATGGAAAGGGTTAGGAGTATGAGCAGGAGAATGTGAGCATGGCAGATGAGATACTCAAAGGCTTCTTCTGCAAATTTCTTTGACATCTTGGAGGAACAAGAAGGAGAAGGATTGGGAAATGGGTATAGATGAGAAAAATGTGTGGAGGGGTATATACGAAGGTGAAAGATTTAAAGAAGTGAAGGAAGGGGAAAAAGGAAATGTGTAATGAAGGGTTTGTCAGAGGCAGATGGGAAGATTAAATGAGGGCCTCATCATCATCATCATCATGCATGCATCTCCCATATTGTTTTTTCATTATATTTATAATATAATATTAATTAATGAAGGACAATAAGCTTATTATAATGATCGAAGTGATTGAACATGCAACGGACTATATTATGTCATCTTTCAGAACTTCCCTCAAAGGGACACATTCATCCGATTACCACATATATACACGCAGGAATCGACTGTCTTAAGGAAGGCTATCGGGGATTGCTCGCTGACAGATGGAATTGGAAGTTATCTTTTAACGGTCTTTTTTCTGATAGATCTCTATGTTATATTATTGAAAAAGTTTTTTTTTTGGGTGCAAGTCACCATCTTTATTTGGCAGATTATGCTTGACAAAGTCACAACCTGAGACAATTTAATTAAGGGGAGGTTTACCAACTTTTACCGGATAAGTGCTGTCTAGATAAGAGTGTTGATCCGGGTAAAAGTGTTTACCAAATGTTTTTGGTAAATGTGTATCAACAATAAAATGATCATTAGAACCCTATTTGTAATTATATGTTGAATAATATGTAATTATTTTTGTTATTAAAGTTAAATGAAAGGAAAAAAAAAACAAAATTAATGGATACTTTAAATAAATGCTTACCAATAAAAATAATACTATGTTTTACCAAAGTTGTGCACAACAAGTGAAAGAACAAAAAAAGGATATTTGACAGATTTACGAGGCTGTGACGTTTCGATCATATCCCACTCATCCGAGCTTTGTTTAAGGCGATTCAAGATGTTTTGCCAACAAACGGGCTTACAACTTTCATATTTTGGGTTTTCGCAAATCAAAGCTGCATCTAAGTCGAAATAAACATTTAAGTCGAGAGAAGGGTGCTGGACAACAGGTAATCAAAAGAAAAAGAATATATTAAAAAGTTCTTAAACTTGGATTAGGCCGTTCTCATACATTCTCAACAAATAAGATTAAAAAGATAGTTGACATTTGGCATTCGATTAAATCAATGGGATCCGAGTCTACCATGACCATTACACGCACTCAAACTAATAAAGCTCTATCTTATGGAAAATAGGCATGGACCCATAACACCCAACAAATGGAAACTATGAACACTCATTCAGCCAACTTTGGGCCTTATTGTGTTTTTAACTTTAAACCTTCCCAACTAGCTAGCTAGCTATACATGATAACAACAATTAGAAACAGTAATTGGTACATCATTTCTTGCCAAAATAAATTCAATATCATCATTTTCTACAAGTCACATTCATTCTATCTCATCCCTACTTCTCTTGATCAAAACCAATCGGTAACATGACTGCTTTAAAGCAAGCTGCAAGCCAGAGAGAAGCCCAATCACAAACAAAAACTTGGATACATGACATAGATCTTTAACATACAATTAGAACAACAAAAACATCAAGTTAAACAATCAACACTAAAGAGTGACATAATATCAAACTAAACATATTAAAGTTCCAAAACTCGTCCATATAAAACACCAAAACGTGATAAAGTTTCCATACCCGTCCATACAAAACATCAAAAAGTGACGAAGTTTCAAATTCGTCCATACAACTTCGGTCTAAATACACATCAATATCAAACATCACATGGTTATTTTAAGTTAAATTGGCGTGCCGTAAAGTTAACCCATAACTCGCACCTCTCATCCTTCAAAATGTAGCCAAATTCTCCTATAACAACTATAAAACAAAACATTTAAAATTCTGCAGCTAGAATATCAATGACCACCAAGAGCCAGGGGCGGATGAGTGGTTTAAAGGAGGGGGAAGGGACCCCAGTCAAAAACTCAAAAACAAAAATTCATACGTTAAATTTTAGGTTTTACATGATTTACCTTTCACTTCCCCCCATTACATTTTTCCATGGGCCCCCAACCCCAATCGAAACTGTTACTCTAACAAAAAAAATCCGCTGAAATCAATCAAAAAAACCAAAAAATTTATTCGAAATCGACAAAAACACTAAAAAAATTCTTCGAAATCAACCAAAAAACTTTAAAATTATCTCGAAAACGTTGTAATTAGGTTAAAAACACATCGGACGATTTTGCGGGTTTTTAGTCTACCTTAAAGATGACCCCACTGAACAAAAATCGTAGATCCGCCACTGCCAAGAGCAGTGGGTTCTATTTTCAATAGCAGACCCATTTCTCTAGGCAAGTATGTTTTCTTTCATTAGCGTGTCTTTTATCTCTTCTAATGATCCAGTGGTTTAGAGTTCATAAGGATAACTACTGAAGGAGATACAATATTTAACTGAGTTTGATTGCTGTTTAAAAAAAAGAGTATTACAATATTTAAGTGGTGCAAGTGTTCACTAAAAATTGTTGTTCACCAAATGTGTACTATTAAGCGTCGACTAATTTGCTGTTTAAAATGCTTATTAGGTCACTTAGAGGCCGTTTATCAAACATTTATCTGACAAGCGTTAATGGATAAAATGTAACACTATCATTTACTTATCCCGTAAGATTTTAGTCTACCAAAATGTCATCGTATACAACAATTTACCATTGTAAGAGTCGTCGCCCTTACTTGCCAGATAAGACTCTTGGTTCTTGTCTCGCTCTTACCGGGTAAGAATCTTGGTTCTTACTATATTCATCCGGTAAGGTAATGTGATTTTGGTAAGTGCTTACCCGAGTAACGTTTGGTAAACGGCCCCTTACTTTTATTGGATTAACATAACAATGACCTAAAATCTTATCCGGTAAGAGCGACGGTAAGAACCAAGAGCCTTACCCGGTAAGTGAGAATAACGACTCTTACATGATTAACGTTTTTCTGTATAAATTTTTGCATATGATAATGTTTTAATAAATTAAAATTTTATCCGCTAAGATATTAAAGAGAGTATGGTAATTAAAGAAACCTATGTAAAAATGAACATTATGTCATCCTATCTAAAGTGTCGGCTGAAAATTGTAGTTTACAAAATGTATTGTTTTTAATAATGATTGAGAAATTATAAATGACGATTGCCCTGTCCAAAATTTAAACAAACGGCTAATTAGCAATTTTTGAGATACACATTCGATATTCATCGTTAATGGTTGGTTTTTATGTTTTTAAGATATTTATAATATATATATATATAGGGTTGGGTTCACGTAAGGCCAAAGATTTTTCGTGAGACTCGTAAGACCAATTTATGTTCATTGATCAATTTTATAAGCTAATGATCTATGGTCTAAGTTGTACGGTGGCAATAATGTAATTATTGAGAAGTCTCGTGACAATTTTGTGATTATGGATATTCAGATTGTAGATCTAATCCAATGGTTGAAAATTGGTCTTACGGGTCTCACGAAAAACCATTGGTCTCACATGATCCCAAGTATATATATATATATATATATAGTTTGTGGTAAATGTGAGGTCCAATCTCAATCACAAATCAACGGATAAATTAGGAAATTAATAATTATGATAGTTTGAGTTAAAATTATAATTAGAGGCATATTAAGTATTTTTAAAAAACTTCTCTCTCCTCTCTCATCTCTCCGACTTCCAATCTCCGGCCTCCGGTGAAATCGGTATCACAGTATATCACAATGGGTATCACATTGTGTATTACAATGAGTATCACATTGTGTATCTTTGTTTTTAAGGTTTGAATTGGTATCATAATTGGTATCACAATGGTATCACAATATATCACAATTGGTATCACATTGTGTATTTTTGTGATTACTTGATATCTGCCGGATTAATGTTCATCGGAGGCCGGAGATTAGAGGTCGGAGAGATGAGAGAGGAGAGAGGAGAAAGGAGAGAGGAGAGAGAATAGAGAAGTTTTTTAAAAATATCTAAAATGCCCTCTAATTATAATTTTAACTCAAACTATCATAATTATTAATTTTCTAATTTATCCGTTGATTTTGTAGTTGAGATTGGATCTCACAGTTACCACAAACTAATCAGTATATATATATATATATATATGGAAGGGTTCAAACGAGAACCCCTGTGATTTACGAGAATGCGAGAACAACCCAATAACCTCATATTGTGATAAAAAATAATATTAAAAGATTTTTAAAATTAAAATTGAAATTTAAAAAGATTCAAAAAATATTAAAATTAAAAGAGTAATAATGAAAATGATAGCATAAAATCTTTTAACACGATTACACGATCATGATTATCATTATCTAATAAACGGTTACTCATGTGATTATCATGTGATATGGGTGTGATAATCATGTGATTATCACATAATTATCACATTATCGCTTATATAAACACGATTTGGTGTGATTTGGGTGTGATAATCATGTGATTATCACACAATTATCACTTTATCGCTTATATCAACACGATTTGGTGTGATTTTGGTGTAATATGGGCGTGATAATCATGNCACAATTATCACTTTATCGCTTATATCAACACGATTTGGTGTGATTTTGGTGTAATATGGGCGTGATAATCATGTGATTATCACACAATTATCACAAGGATTCCGTTCGGCTAGGGTTAACTTAGAAAATCGACTACCGATTTGGTGTGATATGAGTGTGATAATTATGTGATAACACGATCATAACAGCGCACTCGATTTGATCATGGTTTCGATCGATTAAGGTTAGACAATTACACATTTATCACAACGATTACTCATTGTTTCGATAGGTTAGGATTAGACAATCACACATTTATCACAACGATTACGGGGGAAATCTACTAAACGATTTGATGTGATATGAGTGTGATAATCATGTGATATCACTATTTATCATGGTTTCGATCCACTAACATCACTTACGCACTCAATTTGATCATGGTTTCGATCGGTCAAGGTTAGACAATCACACATTTATCACGACGATTACTCATGGTTTCGATAGGTTATGGTTACACTTGATTGATCATGGTTTCGACAGGTTATGGTTACACAATCACACAATTATCACAAGGGAAGAGAAGAGAGTGGAAACGAACGTGCAGGAAAGAAAGGGATAATTATGACTAATTAAATAAAAATAAAAATTACTTAATTACATTACTGCTCTTATTAATTTATTTATATTTAATATAAGTTAATTTATTAATTAAAAAAGTTTAAGGTTATTAGATTGTTCTCACGTTCTCATAAATTACAGAAGTTTTCGTTTGAACCTCCACTTATATATATATATATATATATATATATATAATTAGAATCAGAAACATCTCTTTTTTGTGAGAAAAGTTGGAACCACTTTGAGGTCAAAACACTTACCAGATAAGTGTTTATCGATATTATTTAACTTATTGATTAAGCATGACAAACACTGAGAATCTTATCATGTAAAAAGCTAGCATAACAAAGAGCCAAAAGTCTTACCCGATTAGTCTATGAGACAACTCGCTAGCTACTTAAGATCGACTTGGTCAAACTCAGTCAACACTCAACTCGAGTAGGTTCGGCTCAAACTTGAGCTTGTCTTGACATAGTAATACTCGATTCGAAAAGCTAATGAGATACTCAATTTTTTTTTATATAAAATTAGTTTTATAATATAATTTGTAAAATCTAATGTAAGAAAATTAGAGAAAATTGCACCAAAATGGAACCAACTTTCACCTAATTCATATTCTGGGGAACCAACTTTTAAAATCGTCATTTATGGGTCTCTATCAAACTTTTTGTTTATTCAAGGGTCTGGTTGATCTGTTGAACAGGTAACAGGTAATTTAAGGGTCTCTATCAAACTTTTGGTTTGATTTGCCAAATTTGATTTAAACTTTAATATTGATACGGATTGGTTAGATATAAACATCTTGAATGTGATATTTAATATTTAATTTTTATTGCATCAATTAATTTTTTCTATGAAATTGATTTTTTTTATTGCATTAATAAAAAAAAAATTATTGTGGTAATTTGGATTTGTTTTTTGAAAAAATCTTCAATTTGATATCTGAATTAAAAAAAACGAGATTTGAAATGAAAAATAGATTTTATTGCATTAATTTTTAAAAACAAATGAATTTTAGTTATTTTTTATAATTATTTTGCAAGTTGGTTCCCCAAAATAGGAATCAGGTGCAATTTGGTTCCCTAAAATGACGATTTTAAAAATTGGTTCTATTTTGATGCAATTTTCCCAAAAAATTATTAGTAAACTTACCAATAAAAAGAAAAATGTCATATATTTTTAAATATTTGAAAAAAAAGTATACATTTTTAAGTAAAAGAATTAATCAATTATTATTTTTATTTATTAAAATCATAACTTTAAAAAAAAACAAAAAAAGTACAAAAGTATTGGTAACTTCTTATACATTGGAAGATAAATAGAGAGCAATGTAAATAGAGTTCGGAACTTTGTCTTTTTGATAATGAAATTTGAGATGCATACCTTGAGTTTTATAAAGTTTAAGAGAATAACTTTAAGTTTTATTATTTATAAGAGAAGACCCTAAAATTTCAACGTGTGAGCCAGGTTTAATCAGCTTGATTAGAGTTCGAGTTTGATTCAAGTTTGAGTTTGAGATTCGTTCGAGCTTCCAACAAGTTTAAGCTCGAGTTCAAGTTTAGAAAATTACCATCAAGTTCAAGTTTAAAAAATTACTATTGAGTTCCGTTGAATTTAGTTTTTAGCTATTCATGAGTTTTCAAATTGAATTTGAGCTTGAAAATAGCTATAAAGTTCGAGTAGAATATAACGATGGTTTTAACTACCTCTAGTCTTATTCGCACTGACGAGAGACTCAGTGGCTGTTCAATTATGGTTGTATAGCTTATATGACTTATTCGCTCAATCATAATAACCGTTCGGTTGTGACTTATTCGGTCAGATGACTTAATTGCTCACATGAGAATCCTTACTCCTTTATACTTAGCTATTTAATTCCCCATTTATTCCCAAACTAAGAAACATATATTTAGGAAAAAGAGAATAAACAACAACACATTTTTATCTGGACAGATAAATTTATCCGAACAAGACTTAATAGAAAAATTGGTAAACAACCACTTAGTTACACCAGAAATCCCTTTCACCTTCATCAATCCAACAATTCAATCGGCGATTGAATTTAATCTCGTACTACTTATCAGTTAGAAACCAAACCCTTCAAAAGTATAAAAAACCATCATCTTCATCTTCATCTGATTGCTTTCATATACTCCGTTGTACTCTCATCAGTAATATTCTGGTTTAATTTGTTTTTCAATTTACAACTCTTTTTGGGTAATTCGCTTATACTTGTTCTTGTTTATGATGTTACTCGAAATTTTCTGGACGCCATGGTTTAGTATTCAATTGACTTCACCAACATGTCAGTGATTTTAGGTTTAGTTCCTATCAAGCAGAGAGATATTTGTTCTCAAAACTTTTGGTCTCAGATGCAATAAATTGGGACGTTCCAATCTTTTTGGAGGCCCAACTACATCCAAAACTTTTAATTACATTGCATAAATATATATTAAACACAAAATGGGTTAATCCTAAACGATTAACACTCTGGTCATATTTTTCTTGTAGACAAATATACTTATGGATAAAAGAATCAGGGGTCCATGCCTCTCGCCATCGCCATATTTGAACAAATAACATTCTTCTCTCAACAAGCAGACTATTGAATAGCTCAATAAATTATTTGAATAATGTGTCTTATTGATAATTTTTGGATGTCTTAAAATTTCATGTCGGATTGTTAGATTCCATTCCAATGGTACTGTGTTATAATTACTATCGATCTTGCACATTTCCTACTCTGGCGTCTGTTATTGACTGCATCAGTTGAACAATTGAAATAGAAAATCGATTGATAAGAACAAGTGTCTGGTGCTTCAATTAACTGTCTGATTCCATTTCAGACAGTTACTACTGATGTATTGTTCATTTCTTTATCTTGCATAGAGAGATATCTACATTGCATACTAGATCCTCTTTTATGGGATTTTCTATGATCAGGTTGGCTCTGCTTGCATGACTCCCAGTTCTGATTCAGCAAGTATCGCTTCAAGATTACGATGATTTTTATCTGTATATATGATCATTATTATTTTGGACTTAATTTCGTATCCAACAGTATGCATGCAACATGCTACTTATTTATTATGTAAACTTAATGGGCTTTATTCGGTTTAATGGGTCTTAATGCGCTTTATTCGGATTTATTAATTAATTTTTGTAATATTGTAATAAATAATAAATAATTGGAAATTTAATAATCAATAATTAAAAATTAATAAGTAATTAAATTTGTAGTTGTAAAATAAAAAATGGCGAAAATCAGATTCCCTCGCTGATCAGTGAGGGATCAACGAGGGAATCTGATTTTTGCCAATTCCCTTGCTGAACCCTCGCTGATCAGCGAGGGATCAGCGAGAGAATCAGATTTTTGTCATTTCCCTCGCTGATCCCTCGCTGATCAGTGACGGATTAACGAGAGAATCTAATTTTTGCCAATTCCCTCGCTGATCAGCGAGGGATCAGCGAGAGAATTGTCCGATTTTTTGATTTTCTTGATTTTCATGTGTTATATGTACACATTTATATATTTAGGTATTCATATATTCATTCTCGGTATTATTGTGCCTTAACTCATTTAACTGGGTCTTAATCCATTTACCGGGCTATTTTGAGTGTATCGGGCTTTAATGAACTTTATTCGGTTTAATGGGCCTCAATGGGCTTTATTCAGTTTAATGGGCCATAATGAGCTTTATTCGGTTTTATTAATTAATTTTTGTAATATTCTTCAAAATAATAAATAATTGGAAATTTAATAATCAATAATTAAAAATTAATAAGTAATTAAATTTGTAGTTGTAAAATAAAAAAATGGCGAAAATCAGATTCCCTCACTGATCCCTCGCTGATCAGTGAGGGAATCTGATTTTTGCCATTTCCCTCGCTGATCCCTCGCTGATCATTGAGGGATCAGCGAGGGAATCTGATTTTTGTCATTTCCCTCACTGATCCCTCGCTGATTAGTAATTAAAAATTAATAAATAATTGGAAATTTAATAATAAATAATAAAAAATTAATTAGTAATTAAATTTGTAGTTATAAAATAAAAAAATTGTTGAAAATCAGTTTCTAGGCAATCTCTCGCTGATCCCTCGCAGATCAGCGAGAGATTGTCTAGAAATTGAATTCCTCGCTGATCCCTCGCAGATCAACGAGGGATCAGCGAGGGAATAGCCAAAAACTGAATCCCTTGCTGATATAAAACTAGGTATCAGCGACGACCATCAGCGACGACCATCAGCGAGGGAAAAAATCCCTCGCTAGATTAGCGAGGGATTTTTTCCCTCGCTGATGGTCGTCGCTGATGGTCGTCGCTGATACCTAGTTTTATAGTAGTGTGACATGGATGTTGCTGAATGGCATAAACTTATGAAATTACATTGATAGAATGACATATTTCTTTTCTTATTCAGACAAGTAGGCATTGCTAGCTAGAACAGGAGAGGTGGATGCAACCCTTTTATTTCTAGATTTGACAAATTAGTAAGAAAAAAGACAGATTCTCCTCCATCAATTTTCTTAGAGCTTCACAACTTCTGGAATAAAAACTGGGTATTCATGAATGCAGTCTGCCCATGCCCCAATTTTTGGAATTTCAATGTCTCTATTGATACACTTCCAAACCACGCTGTTACACTTGAATCCACTACCAAACCCTATTTTGCCAAACCATGTCACCTTTCTTCATCCTCCCTTTACCTTCTATGTATCCCATCTCATACCATACTGATGATGTTGATGTATTCCCGAACCTATACAGCGTCATCCTTGCCGCCTCCACGTCCTCATCAGACAACCACAACCTCTTCTGGACCTCACCGATAACCGGCCGTCCTCCTGCATGGATACAGAAATGATCAAACGCCTTTCTGAAATCCGGAATGTAGGGTTTCCACTGCAGGTTAAAGATTTTTCTTCCTAATAAGTTGAAGAGAAACGAGAGTTTTTCAGAAACAGGAAGAACCAATGACCCCAATGTGCCGATGTTTGATTTCAAGGACCTGGCCGCTATTACCATGAGATCCATGCTGAGGAATATTCCTACATGACCTTCACTGTCTTCTTCTTGCCTAACACAATTATAAGATTTGTCATCACTGCCTTTGTGAGTCCGGACAACATGCAACAGACTGTACTTTGCATGTTTACGCAGAGACCTTTTGTTTGTCAATAGGATTGTTGCACCTCCCATTCGGAAGAGACAGTTTGGCAGAAGCATCGATCTTTCCTTACCCATATAAGAATTTGGAGTGATGATTTCAGTGCTTATAATGACTGCATTTGATTCTGGATGGACCTGAAGAAGGTGCTTAGCTAAGTCGATTGCAATAAGTCCTGCGCTGCACCCCATCCCAGATAAGTTATAGCTCTTCACATTACTTTTCATATTGTACTTGTGAACCACCATAGACGAAAGAGATGGAATCGGACTAAAAAGGCCACAGTTGACAATTACAATATCAATGTCTTGAGGGCTTAGTCCTGTTTGCTGAAACAAAGAGTCCATTCCTGAGAAAATGACGAGTTCGGTCTCTTCTCTAGCACCGATCATACTTATGTTTGGTGGTAGGTAATGTAATTGGTGGGGTAAACTTGTTTCCTCACCCAACCCTGCCCGTTCGAAGATCTTAACTTGGAATGCAACGCTTTCGGGTTCTGAGGCTAAGATGATGCGCCCATGTTCGTATGCGGTGGCAAAGGGGACCCTCAACATCGGGGGAGGCTTGAAACAAGTGAAGTCGAGGAGGTAGACGGTTCGGGGCTTGTTGATGAAGGAGAAGGTGAGCTTGATGATGATAATTAGTAGAAGGAGATGATGTAGAGAGTGAAGATGAGAACCTAAGCCTTGTTGAAATGCATGGATGGAGATGGCAAGGGTTAAGAATATGAGCAGGAGTATGTGAGTGTGGTTGATGAGATACTCAAAGGCTTCTTTTGCAAATTTAAGCATTTGAGATTCAAGATAAGGCTCAATTTTCTTCAACATTTTGGAGGTAGAAGAGGAGAGTGATTGTGAGTTCTTTTTTGGGAAATGGGTACAAATGAGAAAAGGTGTTGGAGGGGCATTTATCAAGAGAAAAATGTTAGGTAATCAATCAACAACTATAGAATTGTTTATATATATATTATATATATATATATATATATATATATGAATAAAGGCAATAAAAATAGAGTTTATTTTATAAATCAAATAAACAATAAACAATTGATTCAAATTTGAGAATTTCTTTTGATTAAGATTCTTGTTTGAAATCACAATCCATTAAGGATACAACGATAAAACTTTTGCACGTACAAAGATTTAGTCGGTATAGGGTACATCTAGTGAATACAACAATTAAATTCAAGTTTTTCATTTGAATCTAGCAAATGAAACTTATGTTTGGTGATGGAAAATGGAGGAAACCTAGAAAAATGCAAGAAGAAGGGGAGAGATTTTCGGTGGAGAAGTGAGGCTTTTATACATTTGCTATGTTACTGAATGTAACTGTCAAAAGGCCTAGGTGACTTTACCTGCGTGAGACTCTATTTATGAGTGTTGCATGCGACTAAGTCACCGTTTAGCTCGCAAAACACCAAAGTCAAGAACAAGTTTTAAAATTTAGTATGTATATGTAATCTTCAAACAATCAACACTAGGTTCTATGAAGTGAGTTCCATTGACAAGGTTTTCATAATAAACCAACATCTAAAGATACGTGATCAATATCTAATTATAGGGGGGTAATCGGAGATTCTTTTTTGCCATATATGAAGGGAAGGTGAGATTTTAAAAGGAATTGTGTAATGATGGGGTTGGAGAGGCAGACGACCAACAGATTAAATGAGGAGCCGATTGCTCATATACAAAGTTATGATCTGCATAGTGTGTACACTCTCTCTCACACACACACATATGTGTGTGTGTATATATATAATTGAATTTGTATGGGATTTTTTTTTCCAAAATAAATTCGAGTGGTTGCATCTATGGTAACAAAATATTGAAAAATAATAGTAATTGCATTTGTTGGTTTATTTGTGGGGTAAGTGTATTTAATACTTTATCTGTAAAGAAGAAAGTGTCGGTCATAACGTAACGTAAAGAAATTGTATTGTTTATCCAAAAACGATCATGCCAACAAAAATATATATGTCGATCATGACTTTTAAAAAATTGTTAATTATTTAAATACTTATAAGTTTATTTTCTTGTTTTCTTTTAAATTTAAAACGGTTTCGACATAAGAAATTGATATGCTATTATGAATACCTAAAACGTGAATTGGCTCTTGCTATAGCCCATCTTAATTTATCTTTGAAAATAGACATTGTTACAACGACTTGTCATCGTTATAAATCAACTTTAGTAAAAATACAACGTTGTTACTAAAAGTGTCCGTCATTAAATCCTCCATATCTTGCTATAAAAATTATAGATAAAAAAGATGATAAATTAAAAAATAGTTTTAATTAAATTTAAAGTAATACCAAAGTAATTAAAATAGTTTTAAATAAATTTAGTAGGGGGTGTTGATTTTTTTGGAAATTGAACCCATCAATTTTTTCATAAACATTAACTCAATAATCATATATTTATATTTTATTAATTTTGTTTTATTTTATATATTTACATTAGAAAAATATATATTATTTTATTATTTTTATGTTATTTTATTATTTACAAATT
>NC_037540.1:6199404-6200561 GCF_001531365.2 Cynara cardunculus var. scolymus
AATATATATTTATTAATAATTTATATTAATTATAATATAGTATAAATAAATAAAAAACAGAAAATAAAATAAATAATATATATTAATTAATTTTTTTTAAATAATAATAAAATAAAAAGTAATAATAACAAAAGGACAAAAAAACACAAAAAACCATTAAAAAAATCATCTTGAAGTCTACTTCGAGGTGCCAATGGTAACTCATAGGGGTGCCATTAGCCTCCCCCATACCAAAACATCAGTGGAACAATAAAAAGGTGTAATAATTATAAAATTTGTTATTGTATGATAAAATGTGAAATTTCTGTTCCCTGACTCCATATTTATGACGTGGGACTCTCGAAGGTACTATTTTTATCAGCAATGGCAGGTGATGATTATTACAATATAAAATAGCCAAAATTAAATGAAAAATGAAATAACTAAAAACAGCTTACTTTACAAATTTTTTAAAAGATTGGATTTATGTTTGGATTAACCGTGTGGATAATCAGTCGGTATAACATAACAACTTTGAAACAAAAAGCCAATTGGTTATCGTTTGTCGATAGTTGGATTTAAAGTTGACAAAGTAGAATGGGTTTCCATTTTAATTGATAAGTTTTAATCAAAGTTTGCGACCACTTACCGATTGAAGAACCGTTGATTTGTCATCGTTGCAAATCGTCGATAATGCAGTGTGTCAATAGGAATAAGGAAAAGTCTGAAAAAATCTAACGAATTTTCATATTTTAAGTCATTAGATTTTTTAAAACCTATGAGAATATACAAATTTATAATACACATGTACAAATGCATAATGCATTTAAATAAAAAAAAATCCATTCTATTTTCTATTTCGATTAACCACAACCATGAACCATCGCCTACCGAGACTCAATCTCCAAGCTTTTCTCCTTTTTAGAAGCCACAATCCTAAACTTGAAGCTTCCATGACTCGACTCAACTAATTGGCTTCACGCACTTTCATCCTCATCGAGAGCTGCTGAATCCATGGCGGCTCTTTCAAAGTCATCAATGGTGAAGGGATCTATAAAATTTGTTTGGTTTAAAGGATTTAGATGATACAATCAACTAGGAACCTTCCTGTATTCTTCGAGTGAATACGAACTCCAGCAATTAGAGAAGAGAGAAAAACTTGATAAATCCAATCTGCC
>NC_037540.1:6201766-6214045 GCF_001531365.2 Cynara cardunculus var. scolymus
TAGGCTTTATCCATTACGTAATCTCGTTGCCATGTTGGAGTAACGGATACTCTTCCTGTACGTCTTGGCCTCTCCGCTGCTGGTTGTGTATCATTAGATTTCTTGAAAGAATTTGAATTTCAAGGATTTGAAATCTTTGGTGTGTTTGGTTTATAGGATTTAGAATGAAGTTGAATTACATCCTTTATAAAAATAAATTATATATTTTTTAAAACATTATTACTAGAAAATCTTATAAAATTCTTTGAAATACCAACTACCCCACAGGATTTCCAAATCTCATGTTTGTGAGATTTCATTGAAATCTTGGGATTTTAAATTCAAGTATTCTTTCAAATCAAACATAAGATTGGAATGAAAGTCAACTTCAAATCCCTTCAAATTCTATCAAATCCCGCAAACCAAACAGAACCTACGTGGAGCATTGTTAATACAAGACAAAGATTACATATACGATCGAAGATCACAAAAGCGGGCTTGATTAGTATTACGAGATTATTACAAGTGCAAATGCCAAAATAAATTAGCGTATGGCGTCCAATGAGCACACAAAGGCTCCGTCCACTCTGTTTGGCCCTTGGATTAAAGCCGGCGATATCAAAATTTGCCACATTATGGAATAACTCTTGCCAGAAATGATACGGTAGTGATTTTAGATTCTCTTAGAATTGGATTCACAGTCTCTGTTCTTGTTGTTGGTTCACAAATCCTCGAATGTTGACATCAATTATAGAAACGAGTGTTGTAGCTCAATTTGAATAACCATACCTTTTGAACCATATCCAAAAAATTGGGACCGCATAAAAAAGGCTTTGGTTTGCGATCGGACCCAAAATCCATTGTTTAGGGTTCATTTTCAACCTTCTCAAATTTACAATTTATTGTATTTTGTTGGTCAAAACAACATTCTATTTGTAATTAAATGAATATTTTAATAAATTGTCATCTTCAAAAATGTACTAATCTTTTGTTTTAGAAATTTTAAATTTTTATTTTTTTTATTTTAAAGAATCAATTAGAAATATTCGGGTTTAGGGGTGAACATGGTATGGTATCATGTTTTTTTTTTCAAATACCATGTATCAACCGATTATAAGTGGTATACAAATTTTTATATCATGTACCAGCCAACTAACTATATTTGATACCAACTAAATCGACGCCAATTTTTTTTTTTTTTGATACATGTTGGTATGGTTTTGTACCAACTACAAGTTGAAATACAAATGTATTTATATTAACACTTGTACCAACTAGATTTGGATATCTTAAAACCATCTGAGTATCCAAATAACATGTTGATAGATATAGTACCACTTATCACTATATATATATATATATATATATATATATATATAAAAGTATTCAAATAATTTTCATATAATACAACCATTCATAATTAATAATCTAATAGAAATAGTCAATGAGAAGCGACGATAGACCGTGGTGGATGAGTTACTAAGGTTGCTAGGTTTGGAGAATAAGTTCAATCAAGTTCTATCTATTCATCTGTATCATAATCTAGAAAAAAAAAATGAAAATGAGAACATTGAAGAAAAAAAATCAAAATATGTTATATTATTTTAATTATTAAATAATTTGTCGGTACAGTATGGTATTATCGTGTATCAATCAAGTTTAGATGATTAGTACGATACTACTAACTAATTAAATTGATACGTTGGTATAAAAATTGATTGGTTTGTCATGATACCGACAAATTCTTACTAGTGTGGTCGTGGACTAGCTTGATGAAACCGATCAAGTGAACCACGTGAAATCCTGTATTTATATCGTCGTCGTGTTTGTGTGAGTGATCTTGAGCATCATTTCCCAACAGATCCATCATTTTGTAAGAAACTATCAACAAGACGTGAGATGTCTAATAATGAAGATCGGTCTAATAGTTTTGGATGAAAGTCAAAAAAAACATGTCCCTCTCTCCCTTTGTATTACTTTCATTATTTGGGATTGAGTATTGATTGTTGTGGTAGATGATGTCATTACTAGTCATTACGAACTATTTCCGCCTAATCTTAATATTGGACATATTTCGAATTATTCAAGTTTTGCAAACCCCTAATCAGTGATCAATCGACAACAAAATCACCAATTAGACTCGGATGAGAAGCACGCACAATGAGCAATGATCACTCCACTATGTGATCAATTGATTTTTTGCCAAGTGACCGTGCACGGTTCACCTCGTGGAGTCGTGGTTGAAGGATGGTAGGTTGGGCAATAGGTCAAGTGGTCGACTGCTAGTGTGTGTAACATTGAGAGATTGAAAGTGATGCGAGGGCCAAGGACGAAAGGGAAGCGTGACTTATGATATTGAAGTGTCGTTTCAGCAATCGAGGCAGTCCATACTCGATAGAGAAAGTCGCCGGCTAATTTTTCTTTTTAAAAAAATTAGAAATTGAACCTACTATAGAGTTAAAGAACTTTGAGTTGTGCTGGCCCCATCTCGCCCACTAGCTGGGCCGACTCTACTAATCATACTTCTTTTTTCAAGAGTGTAACAAGGACGTTACGTGGAAGGCAACTTTATCTGTCTCTCTCTATATGTATATCTATTTTTTATATAACATTTTAAAGTATTTCTCAATCATTAAATTATGGTTTTATATCAAAGATTGAGATTAAGGTAGTAATTTAATTACCCAACTCTAGGGGTAGCTTTGGTAGAATATGAAGATATAATGGTCACGTTTAAAATGTTGGGGTTTTGTTGCTAGCTACCTAACATGTAGCTACATATTAATTCATATGTAGATATTTCGATAGCTAATTAATTAAAAGAAGTCAATAATTGTGTAGTGGGACCACAAGACAAAAAGACGAAAGACCTTTATGCCTTATGGGAAAAGTATCCCAAAAAGAAATTTTAATCTTAAATTTTAGTGTGGGGAAAAAGAGATATTAACAAAGACACAGACATGGACATGGTCATGGTCATGGTCATGGTGGGGAACAAAGTGCTTACCACGTTCAGATACTAAGTAACCGTTTACTTAAATCCTTACATGTAAGCGTTTGCTAATTGGAGTCAATTTAAGTGTAAACGTTTGTTAATTTCAGATATTTGTTAATTTGCATGGTTTAAAATAAAGAAATGTGAGGTACAAATACATAAACAAGACTTAAAAAGTGCAAAAAGTGTATATATATATATATATATGTATGTATAAAATAAATTAAAGATTTTGGACATATTTCTAGTATCTTTGTGAAACGTCGACATAGGTGAGTCGGACGAAGGTATTCATTCTCATCGGAACACATGAGTCCAAAAGAATCCATGGATTGGCGAGCCAACCAATGGGAAAACAAATTTAAGGATGGACTTTATAAATTCAACCAATCAAACACCAGATAAGGCATGGCCATGGGACCCTCTCCACCCCAATAACCCATGCAACTAACCAAGACTCGTTATAAAGTATCACCAGATGAACCACCAAAAATAGTGCAGTGGGTCACACCCTGAAAACATTATAATTCTTCGCACATCCAAATTTTTCTGCTTAATTTGCAAGTCATCTGATGGTCTCGTCCGAGAAGAAGCTGGCAAATGCTATGGGAGGCAAGACGGCAAGAGCCTGTGATAATTGCATAAGAAAGCGTGCTCGATGGTATTGTGCTGCTGATGATGTTTTCTTATGCCAATTTTGTGATGCTTTGGTTCACTCAGCGAATCCATTGGCTCGTGGTCATGAAAGGGTTCGTCTGAAATTAGCTTCTGTAAAGCTATCTTCCATGGAGATTCTACCACCAACATGGTACCAAGGTTTCACAAAGAAATCCCGAAGCCCTCGTGGCAAAAACAGCAACAAATATGGATCTCATCGAATACCAAATTCCAACGAAACTCGTTTGAGCTTCAATTCGATTCACTTAGTCCCAGAGATTGGAAGTGATGAGTTGATCAATGCCGTAAATTCCGACGACCAACTTCCCTATCAAGTCCCCGTCTCTGACCCCTTTTCAGACGTGCTTTGTTTTTCTGGGGACTTCAACGAGATGCTGGTGCCTATTCAAGCTGACACTATAACTCCTTCAGGCACAAAGCATGATGAATCTGAAGTTCCATTCGATATGAATAGTTTGAACGGATTAGTACTTCCATCAGATTTGGAGCTAGCCGAGTTTGCAGCTGATGTGGAGAGCTTATTAGGAAAGAGTCTTGATGAAGAATCATTCAATATTGAAGCACTAGAAATGGTAGATTGTAGATTAAATGTTGATTCAGAGAGAGTGAAGGTTGAAGAAGATCAGTTGCAGTGGGAAGCAGCTGAGATTGAGATGATGAAAGAGCCATTCCAGTTGAGTTTTGATTATGATTCACCAGTAACATGGGAGGAGGAAGATGATGAGAAGGTGGCAGAAAATAGAATGGGCATGGTGGTGCAAAAGGAGGATGAAAAATGTGTAGTTGGTGATGATGGTAATGTGAATATTGTTGATGATACAGTTAGTAAGAACAGTAGGAAAATGTTAAAACTAGATTATGAAGGAATCATTGCTGCTTGGGATGATCAGAGATCTCCATGGGCCACCGGTGACCGGCCTGAATTGGACCCCAATGATTGTTGGCCCGACTGCATGGTAACTCTACTTGACTGCACTTCATTACTTTTTCTCTCCATTACTAATTTGTACACACATGCAAGGATTTTATATATAATATGAATTCATGTATATATATATAGTAAACTTACAATGAATAAAAATGCAGCATTCTGATGATTGTGGAGATATCGGGATAATGATGATGATGGGGAAGCTGACAAGGTTAGATGGAGGGAGAGAAGCGAGGGTGTCAAGATATAGAGAAAAGAGACGAACAAGGTTGTTTTCGAAGAAAATAAGGTACGAGGTGAGGAAACTGAATGCAGAAAAGAGACCTAGAATGAAAGGAAGATTTGTGAAGAGGGCAAGTTTTGCAGCTGCTACTGCTTCTGGATTTCCATTGCTTAGTACATAGAATCTGTGTACGTAATTAATTAGGCCATTCTAATTAAGAATCATTTAATATATATTACCAAAATTAAGTTCAATAATGAGTTGAAGAACGCAATGCTATTCTTGCAGTTTGTGTTGAGTACTCGAGTTGTTGTATCATATCGATTTGTGCTCTCTCTTGGCATTGATATATGTTGGGGAATTTGGTTTTGTGGTTTGTCTGATAACTTGGATAATCTTTTGGATTGTGAATGCAATCACTTTCAATCCTATATTTCGATCTTATAAATGTCTTAGGTTAATACGAAATTAGTGTTGGGATAATCTAGAGGCTCTAAGCTCAAAGCTAAGAGGGCTAGGAGGCTCTGAGCTTAAACCTCAGAGGACATAGTGGCTCCGAGCTTTGTCTAAGCCAAGGCTTAGAAGTTAGAAGCTGTGAACCCAGAAGCTCCAAGTTCAAAGGCTCCCATGGTCAACTACTCTAAGAAGGTTTTTAACCTTCTTAAATTCGTGCAGATCGTTCCGGAACTTATAACTCAAAAGTAGATCTCTTTATAAAAACTGTAGAGGTTTCGGGGTAACCCCTTTGACTCTTGTCTTATGACGATCTAAGGTGATAAAGACAATATTTCTGAGTGTACATTCCACATCTTCTAACTCACATTCTTTGCCTTTATCACCTAATAGATCTCAACTAAATAACAAATACACCAAATGATTGATGACGCTAAAATCACTACTAACTAGTTTGCAATATGTTGAACTTAAAGTCACGGGAGTTTTGAAACACAATTAAAGAATAATAACCCAAATAATTAATTGCATGATCAGTCATCCAGATAGATAGCTGATGGGATCAATGAACATAATTAAGGGCAAGAAATACTTTCAACTTACCGGAAACGTTTATTATTAATAGGGGGTCCCAGTTTGTGAAATTAAGGGACCGTTTTATCTAAACGTTTACCCGGTAAATTAATATGACCGATTAATTACTATTCATGGCTGGCAAATTTTTGTGTGGAGTGAATTTTGGTGTTTTATTTTTATCTAAACGCTTTCCCGATAAATAGACTCGTGATTTGTGTTAATGGCCCCTACTGAAAGGTCAGTTTTTGGATCTTCAATATAATGCAAGAAATGGTGCCAATTCTCATTCCACCTTTTAGCAATGGAAGGAGACTTGATATGGTCCCAAATAAGGTCTTTTTGAATAAGTCTTTTCGTGTCTCAATCCAAGTTTTCTTCTTTTCATTTCTATACCCCAACTCTATTATTTTTAATTGAAAAGCAACCTCATCATCATTTCAGCTCTGAATTGCATCCTACTTCTACTTAAATGATTTCTGACTCTAACTACTTCTGTAATATACATTTAGAGAGTACTCGTCTTTACGAAACGAAAGAGGAAAAGAAAAATCCGCTTGTTCTCAACTTCTTTTAGGAGTAAAGGAAATGGAAGAAAAAATAATGTCGAATTTTCTATAAAAAATTTCCTTCAAACAACTCTTACTACTTACCACCATATCACTATTGTCGTCATGATCACAATTGCCACCTCATCCTCACTACAAACAAAGATGAAGATTTCAATTCTTTTGAATAATTCCATTCCAGCTCCATAGAATCAAACGCGTGGCTAAATTTCATTTCAATTCCTTAAAAGTCAAATTCTTTGATGTATTTCAATTCCATTAAATTTCATTTTGCAAATCAAACGCACCGTAAGTTTATTATCTTTAACTGTAGTTATCTTTGTATATCTAAACACAAGTGTCTTTGCCGTTTACCTGTAATTAATATTGAACTTTTCTAGCATACATTGTTAATTAAATTGGGCTTCAGAGCTTTTTTAAGTCGTTAAATAATCGATGAATCATTGAAAGTTAAACCCAACTTTTGGTATTGATTCAACTTCAAAAAGCAAACAAATTAACATATGTCGACCAATGAGTTTGGATGACATAGCAATCTACAAAGACTTGGATAATAATCTAGATCACTAGATCTAGATTTAGATCGTGTATGAAAATTTTGGGAAATTTCATCGCTATCTTAGAAATTCATTTTCTCAAATAGCCAAAGTTTACAATAAAACTTCATGTAGAATAAGATTTTATACATAAAGTTTATTTTTAGGTAAAAATAGAAAAATAAATTAAAAAGAGTTTATGCAAAAAAAATCACAAAAAAAGATTTTCTGCATAAAGTTTATTTTCAAGTAAAAAAAATAAGTTAAAAAAAGAAGTTTACGCAAAAACTTTGTGCAGAAAATAGATTTTCTGCTTAAAATCCCATTTTTGCATAAAGTTTCATTTTTAATTTTTTTAGCATAAAGTTAAAAAAGGCTTTTTGTAAAGTTTGGCTATTTTAAAAAAAGACTTTATAAAATTACTAAAAAGTAAAAATCACTTTATAAAATGACTATTATTTAAATTTCCCTATATTTTTTCTAAAAATATATTATTTTGACCCTTTAGAGTTTAGAGTAAAAATGCTCAATGTAGGGCCTGAATGATGCAAACCCCAACTTCGGGGTCTGAAATTAGGCCTTACTCGAGGCTAGTTTGGGCTAAGTTGGACTTTTCCAAACTTGGACCAAGCCTTGTAACTTTTTAAAGTTTAAGAAATTAACTTCTAAAAAATAAATTTACTACGAGCGTGTAACCTTATACAAACATTAAACATGCAAATAATTTCATTAACCTTTAAGTTTATGCACATACTTTGACACTAAAATATTTACACATCTTAATATGTAAAAGTGAAAACCTTCACATATCTAATTGGATCTAGTCATATCCCGGTACATTTAGTATCCAGATAGGAGAAGACAATTTTTTAACATTTGGACAAAACAGTAAAAAATAGAATTAAACATGATATAACTGGACATAACGGATTTAATAAAATGACTATTTACCCGTAATGAGTTTAGCAAAACATTAAATTCATGAATATTGCTTGAAAATGTGACTTTAACAAAGCGTTGGTTAAATTCATGTGGATTCTCACCCATATGCATGCCAATGTAAATTCGAATGCTTAATTCTCATGTGCATCAACCCTACGTAGCATCTTTCTTTCACATAAATGAAATAGGTGTTTTATTTATTTATCAACTTTAGAATACCAATTCATTTTTTATTAGTGTCATCATTGTGTATTATACGGTAACGATACAGTTTTTAAGTATATTGGATTTAGTTAAGAAACGTAAATCAGTTTATAATTAGTAGATACAATGAATATATTTTTTAAGTAGTAAGTTTGCATATATTGATAATTATTTGTTGTTACAAAGAGTTTGAGATGCATCGTTAACAAAATAAGTTTGAGATACGTTGATAATAATTTTGTTATAATGTTATTTAGGACTTAAACCAATATCCATATCACTATTAATGTTACAAAGAGTTTAGAGATCTTTTTCTTCCAAAAAAAGTCTTACAAGATTAGAGTTGACTGAAAGAATCATCTTCTTTTGTCAATATATCATCACATCTTCTTACTAATTTGGGATAACTAAAACTCACCACATTTCAAGATTTAATAATTATTTCATTCTGCTGATATCATCTCGTTACTTATGATTGTTATTTTAATATAAAATAAAATTTGAAAATGGTATTTTTTTTTATCTTGAATAAAATTTTAATTTTATTAAATTATCATGTATATATATACACACACACACACACATATATATATAGAGAGAGAGAGAGAGAGGCGTGCTTATTTAAGAATTTTAAATATTTTGAGACATGTTTAGCCAACTATTTATGATAGAGATAAAGAGAGGGAGATGAAGGGGTGGAGAGGAATGCATATTATGAGGAAGGTGGACAGCCGAAAGAAATTGAGAGATGTAGAATTACCAAAAAGGCTACATACGATAGAACAACTATTCATCATACTTGGGGATACAAAAGTCTTTTAACAAATTAAACATTTTATAAAACCAAAAAATTCAAAAAATGCCTATGGGAAATCATATTGTATGAACGTGTCACCATTGATCATGGTTGTTCCTTTTATATGTATAAGATATAGCATGGATGAATAGCGTCAATGCAGTGTAAAGCAAATAATTTGAAGTTAAATACTGATACATGACATAAAAACAAAACTGATAAAAAGCATGGAAGCAACCATGACCAAACACGAACATATAAGCTATGGAAGAATTTATTGAACTTTAAAGGACTAATAATGAAATGATTACAAATTGAGCGAAAGAAAAAAACCAGATATAACTTTAACCATCATAAAATTACATTTTGCTCTCAAGTAAGGTTTGTACTAAGACAAATTACTCCGAAACGGAGATTTTAAGCATAAGGACAGGTATCGTTGTAGCTTGTCTCTACAACCAATGGTAGAGATTGAGAGACATAGAGATATGAGGAATGGTGGAAAGCTAGACCTACCAATGTTAATTGAAAATGTTGGTGTTAAGTCTATAAATAAATTGTTGTATGCAAAATTACAAAAATAGCCTAAGGGGCTGTTTGTTTGCCTCTTAATGGTGACATTAAGAGGGAGCCTCTTAATCGGTAAAAGGCAGGGGCTGTTTGGCAAAAGAAATTGAACCTCTTAATGGTGACAATTACCTCTTAACGATTTTGCATCTAAGGGGTTGCCTAATGGTTCAGAGCCTTAACTTTCTAGGATTACCCTTCACCCATCTCCTTCATCATCGTTCCTTCTCCAGCAACCTCTTTGTCGAAAGCACCAGTTCTAGCATCATCATCCAGCAACCTCTTTGTCGTCACCCCTAACCCCAACCTCACACTTCCACCATTAATGGCATCTTCCTCCTCAATCCATTTCCCATAACCCAAAAGCCATGCCCTCTTCTTGGTTTTCTCTCTCCCTTCCTAATCCCTTCAACTTTAATCTGTGACATGATAAATTGTCCTCGGATTAACTCAAGTAAAAGTTTGATACTCAGACTTTGTATCAGGCGGTAAAATCATTGATAATCCGCCACCTATGATTGAAGTTCTAACTCAACAAAACCAGAACATGGAGTATTAACAGGAGGAATGAATGTTAGTTTCATACTTGATGAACGGCGTCGGCACCTGTTGAAGGAAAGCAGCGCCTGCCGGAAGAGAACGTCGATCGGAGCGGAAAGAAAGCAGCGCCTGCCGGAAGAGAACGTCGATCGGAGCGGAAAGAAAGCAGCGCCTGTCGGGAGGCAGCGACGGCTAAGGCTGGCGACGGAGGGAAGGAGAGAGGGTAGAAGAACCTAGCGGGAAAGGACCGACGATTGGTAATCCCTTCAACTCCGACGACGACCAAACATCCCCTCCTCACTCCCCCACCGCCAAACCAGACTTCTCCCTCATCACCCAAACCATCGGCCGTCAAATTTCTAAATTCGCTTCCAATTTGCTTCCATTTGGTAAAGGGGGTGATGAAATTGAAATTGAAATTGAAATTGAAATTGAGGTTGTGGGGATTACCAATGATGTATATCCATATTTGATTTTTGTTACCTATTTATAATACAAAAGGTTAAAATGGTAATTTGTTGATATTCAGAGAACATTTACCAAACAACCATATTTCATTCAGTACTTAACCATTCTGACCTTCTTAACCATTCTGACCACTTAATCATTTTGCACAAAATCATTCAGCAACTGCCAAACAACCCCTAACTTATTATGAGAGAAATACATTCTCAGTATTGGGCAAAAAGGTCTTTCAACATTTTAAGTATTTTACAAAATTGTAAAAACGCACAAAATTTATAGGAATAATACTTCATTCTCAATGCGTCACCTCATCCTTCATGGGTTTTGCTTTTATATATATAGATTATGAGTCGTCTCTTAATAGTATTATTTCATTGTAGATGTGTTTTCACAATGAAATCAATACGAATATGGAACATCGTCAATGTAAAGATGTGCGGATGACTTGACCCGCGACCTAGCTCGTGCACATGTGATTTGTCTCTTCTCAATTTCTCCTATTTGACCATTGTTCTCATTTCGTCTCTCTCTCTCTCTCTCTCTCTATATATATATATATGTGTGTGTGTGTGTGTGTGTGTGTGTGTGTGTGCGTGCGTGCGCACGTGTGCGTAAATATATAGGGGTTTCTTTTGTTAACCATGGAGTTAATATCAACTTTACCAATCAATCTCAACCTTACATTGATTTAATCAGTGGAATTAAAGCAACAATGGGAGCGGTTCACCAAGAGAAATCATTGAACGAGGACAAATATGTAAAGATCATCTATTTCCCTAATTTTAGGTAATGCCTTCCAATCCCGAGAATCACTCCTTGTTGAAAGAGAAAAACAAAAAATTATGAGGATAAATGTTTCATATATGAACCAATATATATTAAGCCACATGAATAAAGTAATAATGTGTTTTATTTTGATCGGTGAAATAGAAATAAAATATAAGATCATTTTAGGGAAGGTGATTTTTATTCATGTATCCTCACTATTTTAAATCACATCATGATATAAATTATCTAGTTTTCCCCGTTCTAAAAAATGATAACAATCATGATTAAGACTCCACTTCGCCTCCATGTCTTCCCATTTCCTACCCGAGTTCTGGTTCTTTAGCATCATCATTGGGCCTATTGAACCGCTTGCAGATCTGAGCCCGATGGTTGTGGCTATTGGGGTCCTTGTAGAGATGGCGTATGTCACAACCTTCGAGAGGCATCATAGAATTTTGTGGTCCAACTGCGACTGCAACATCATGGTGGTTGTTGGTAGGGAGTTGCATGATTGGAGAGCCTTGGAGTACCGAGTCAACCGCGGCTTGACATTGTTCCCAGTTCCCGGACCATAGCAACCCGACAGAACCGTATGTCGGGTTGATGATCCTACCACAAGCCTCATGCAATAATGACCTAAATATATCTGAGTAAAATAGTTAACAGAGACATAAATTAATCAATGAGAAGTAAAAACTTTGCAATTTGTGTTAATTATACAAGTTAGTTGGAAGTTTTCGAACCCGCAAATTTAATTTAATTACGTCTACATGATGATTAAGGAAGATAACTAAGGTGGTACCAGGGCGGAGATGGTCAGGACTAGCGTTGATTAGATTAAAGAGGCCAGCACGACCGTAGAACTTGGCAAGAAAGAGGGTGGCATTTGCCTGGGATTGGGGAGAAATGATCCAGCTTAGACACGGACGAAGGATGCAATTGTCGTTACATCCTTTGCGCAAAACCCTACATCCGTTGCAGCTCATTCTAGATAATAACCTAGATCATGGCCTCTATACACATAAACAAAGATGGAGATGAGTATATATATATATATATA
>NC_037540.1:6216245-6230610 GCF_001531365.2 Cynara cardunculus var. scolymus
TTTTTTAAACATGTTTTAATTGATATACAATTATGTAAGTTAATTTGATAAATGTTTAAAATGAAACATCTAAAAGTAAATGACGTAAAGTAAATTAATTAACTAATTAAAAAAGTATAAAGTGTAAATTTAAAATTATAATTTTAAAAAAATGTTTAAATGTGAGAGGGTGAGTGTATGTGAGGGGGTGAGTGTATGTGAAGAAAGGAGGGGGTGAAAAGGTGAAAAAGTGAGGTAATATAGATAAGGGTATCTTGGTCATTTAGTATTTTAAGACTTTAAGACTTTTGTTAAATTTGCTTTATAAGATAGTATAGATATTATTTATTTTTATTAAATCGATAAATGATAATTTCTATTTCAATATATTTTGGATATTACTATATATGGTTTTGGATATTACTCAATATGTTTTGGTACATGTGACGTTAATTTTTTAGATTAAATTTAATTTCTTTTAGTTTTCGATTTATTAATTATTATATGATGATTTATATTTTTCGTATCAAATTAAATTCCTTTTAATTTTTAGTTTATTCAAAAAATGTAAGATTTAAACATGTATGACACTTCACATATATGATTTTAAAAAAACTTGCACAAACGATAAAAAAAATCATCGTTTCTCCGTTGGGGATCCTCGTTCCTTGTTGGGGATGGAGATGGGATGTGATCAGATTTCCTGACGGGGACAAATATGGGGGATCAAGGACAAACAAGAAATCTTACAGAAATATTCTGAACAATCAGTGATTCATGAGTTATGATAAAAGCATACCACGCAACGATTCACCATCACCTTTTGTCCTTCAACCAAAGGCATGTATTACATTTCGCCAAGTCTGATTGATTTCTACAACCAGTGAAAAATGAAGTTCGTATTAAGTGCAAGTAACAAGAAAGTTGTAATTTTATTATCAGTTCTTCCCAGTCAGTTACAGTTTTATCCAACTGGTTTTCATGTGGTTTATCTCTTTGTCTAAGTCAAAAAAAAATTGTAAATAAATTAATTATGTGACATATGACCGAAGAAAAGCAAGTATTCCTTGCGTAAGTTTGCATCTAATTACAATTTCAAATGGGCCAACCCCGAGAATCATGGGCTACTTTTCCAAATGCCATCAAGATAAAGCTTATGGTTCACCGGACCCTACCCAATTGTGGAAAACTACTAACCAAGTAACCGTTATTACTATCTTATGGGCTTGGCCCAATATGATACTTCGGGTTTGGGTCTTAATTGGGTTTGGTGGAGCAAACTTTTTTAGATCCCCAAAAATTAAAAATAACATAGTTATTACAGATGTTCTAACTATTAGTATCAAAAACCAAATAAAAAACATTTGTAAATGTATGATTATGTGAATGAGATACAAAATAAAGTTATTGTAAATGATATAGGAATACGATGTGTGTAGCGGAGGGGTACGATGTATTAATAAATTATGAGCGTATAAATATAATTTTAAACAATTATATGTACATTAAATCACAAATTAATGTGATATTTTGGCAACTCCAAACATGGAATGTAATACAACTTTTGCACCACAATGATGTCAGATTTTTGAGAATAACGTCGTGGAACACCTGAATTTTGATATTAAATATTACAATTTTTATAATTTAACGTCACATAATACATATAAATATATGGTTTAATAGCTAATTGTCTGGATGCAACTATCATAAATTCTATGATAATATAAAATAAAATATTTATCGATTACTATTTCATCTTATATATTGGATTGATAAATTTATAAAATATTTTAATAATATAATTAATATTGAAATATATAAAATAATGAATTTGTTGAAGTTGAATTTAATTCTTTTTTCTACATATTTTGACTTTTGGTTCTATAAATTATTGAATATTTGTTGGAGATGTTAAAGCATGTTTAATAGATTCTCCAAAATGAAAATTTTGGATATTTTTTCTCTAAAAATTCTTCAAAACCTTCTTCAACATAGAAGTAGGAGAAAGACGGTGAAATTTTCTAACGCATAACTCTCTAAAAATAATTATTAATAAATATTAATAACTTAAAGTTAATGAACTTAATATTAGTTAAGTGATTATTTTAATTTTTATTAATGTTAAAAAAATCTATTTTTATAACAACTAGAAGTATATTCGCACAATGCAGCGAGATACATCACAATTTTAGTGTTTCATTTTTTTTTCTTAGTCGATATTATAATACGGTTTTATGTGGTTTTGAGAAAACGATAATGTTTTTATTTTTGAATAAAATATAAATATGAAGATATTATAAAAAAATATTGATATTAGTACCAAACTAACTATTTAAAAGTTCTCCTTTTTTGTGTATTTCTTTAATTCATTTTTCTATATTTGGTTTAATAATATAATTTTTTATAAAGATAATAATTAATTATTTTGTTAGAAGTTAATGATTATCTTAATTATATTTTTGTTTTAAAATATATTTAAAATGAAATGTTTATCCTGTATTTGATTACGTTTATCTGAAGTTAGTTACACGAATTTAAAAATGAAGTTTTAATAAGTTGTACTTACGCAAAATAACTTGTAATCTTGAATTTTAAGTAATATACATCAATAAACAGTACTTCATGCATAAAAAATGGTTTTTAAAAATTATAATCAATAAAAAAAATTAATAATAAAAACATAGTTAAATGCGTATTTCTTATATAAAATAATAACTATTAATAATCACTTAACAATTTTAAACTAAAGAGAAAGGTACTCGCACAATGTAACGAGATACATTTCATTTTAATATTTTTTTGTCTTAGTTGAAATTATAATCAATAAAAAAAATTAATAATAAAAACATAGTTAAATGCGTATTTCTTATATAAAATAATAACTATTTATAATCACTTAACAATTTTAAACTAATAGCATTTCATTTTTTTTCTTCTTATTTTCATTACATTTATAAATTTAACTTAAATAAATAAACAGGTAAGTAAAATATCGAAAAACATGATATATATTTTACTATTACTATAAAAAGGGAAAAAGAATTTGTATTTTCATTCACAAGAAACCACTTCAACATTCTCTTTTTACGATTTTGATGATCTTTTATATTAAATTATTTTATCTTTGTAGTTTCAAATATTTATTTAAAACAAAATAAATATATAAATTATCAATTAATTAAAATGTTNTCATTTTTTCTTATTTATTATAATAATTTTCTTATATTTATAAATTTAACTTAAATAAACAAACAGGTATGTAAAACTCAAAAAACATCATATGTATTTTCATATTGTTATAAAAAAAAAGGAGAATTTATATTTTCATCCACAAAAATTGTCCTTCCCTTTCATAAAATATAAATTCTTCTATTAAAGTGGTTTATTGTGAATGAAAATACAAAATTTCTTCTCTTTTTTATAGCAATAGTAAAATACATATCACGTTTTTCAATATTTACTTACTTGTTTATTTATTTAAGCTTATAAATACAATATAATAAATAAGAAAAATACATTACTTACATGAAATAATGATAACAATTTTAAATTAATTACATTTCTTTTTTTCTTTTTATTTATCACATTATTTTGATTATATTTATAAACTTAACAAAGGAAGATGACTGATTTGCCCTGTTGACCAAAAAAATAGTATATGAAAGTCAACATTTGATGCTTGAAACATCAAGTAGACTTGCTAGACTTTTAACCTTTCGAGGAGAAAAATATGACACACTGCTGAAAGTTTTGGGAAGTCAAAATGAAACCAAGTGAAGCTACATTTTTGTCCTTTAACTAAGAAAATCCATAACTAATTGAATTTAAGATTTGTAAACAAGAAATATGTTTTAATTCATATATTCCTCTTATCATGACCCACTCACTCTACATATTATCGTAAAAGATGATTATGCATAACTCGACTTCTAAGAGAGTAGTTCAATAAACTCATGATGTGTGTTTGATATACAAGTAAAATTAAACTGGACCCTACCGTACCAATTGACAAGTTGTTTATCTAGTATTTGGTTTGTGAGAAAGTTTGATGTGTTTTATTGTGAATGTTTGTACTACTGATCAGTATCATCTCGTTCCAACTTAAATACTGTTGTTTTCTTGGTTGACTTTTTTTATACTCCGATATGATGAGAGGAGTTATCATACTTTTTAAATGAATAAAGCATTTATTTAGTTAATTATGATGGAGTTTGTTTAGTTGAAAAGAAACACATCAAGAAATCTTGAAATCATGGTTTAGGATTTGGTAGTTGAGGTTTGATGAGACAGAGGTTGAGTTACAGATGGTTTGACTTTTCTAAACAGCGTCTTAACTTGCATATGCACCTAATGTCGTTTTAATTAAATTATTATTATTTTATTATATTATATTATATAAATATATTTAAATAAATAACATTGAAAATTGAAAGAAGACAGCAAAAGAGTCAACTTGATTCCACATCCAAATTGCTATCAAACAAACCACCCTCCTCTCAATCTGATTTCTTTTAACCTTTTCGCCACACCTTTTTCATCTTCATTTTTATTTTTATTTTTATTTTATTATATTATATTAAAATAAAATAAAACAAAACAAAACAAAAATATTAGCAGAAAACGAGACTCCTCGTCCTGCTCTCCAACCCTAACAAACACTCCAAACACTAAAAGTTGCAACCCCATTAATTATGACTCCACTTTTTTACATATTTCTATAATTACTAATTATTATAAAGTACCTCCTAAAAAGACAAGAACAATTTTACTCCTACTTGTCTTGGTTTTTTTAATTAATAAACATTACAATATAACACTCTAAGGTTTGTTTCATAGTTACCGAATGATTTGATGCAGAATTATCAAGAAGCTCTCGTAACAAGTTGAAAAATAAAATATAATTTGTTTGTTAATTGTTCACAATGAAATTAGGCACTGAATGGTTAAGAGAAACCTATGATACAAAATCTTTTAGATGGTTTTAGAATCATTAAGAGACAGACTTTTTTTTGTCAAACAAGATTTGTCTTCTAATGATTCAGATGTTGTCTCTTAATGAAACTGTTAAGAGGTAAACAAACAACCCCTAAGATCATATTTGCATATAAACATATATATTCATATATGAAAAAAAAAATTATACATTTGGTCTCAATATCTTACAAAAACTATATAGCTAACAAATTCTTACACAAAAATCTCTATACAACACATGAATACATAGTATTCGAAAATAAAAGAATAACATGCTAGCCCCATAACTCACGCAAGCATATATATATATATATATATACACACACACACACACACACATACATATACTTCACAATTTCTCTTTCTCATTGTCTTTTGGTTGTGCCCCACCTGTAATGCACATTTTTTAAACACAAAATGAGAATTAGACCTTGAAGCCTAGTGAGAAATCTCTTTCATGCAATTACAGGGTGAATAATTACCAAATCACATTTATGAAATCATATTTGTAATAATAACAAATATGCATTATTTTGATATAATGAACCTCATTTATCGCATCCAAATATCCAAATAACTTGATAAACACATTCTAAGTAAACTTGTCGCATCATATAGATGATTATAAAATTTTCTCGCATCACATGGGTGAGACAAACTCATCTACTTGCAACACACTAGTGTGAGAACTTCAACTCATCTCATCACACTGGAGCGATAAACCCAACTTGTCGCATCACACAGGTGCGATAAGTCAAATTTGTCACATCACAAGAATGCGATAAACTCACTTCTCGCATCATATAGGTGTAATAACTATTTTTTTATCACATCAATAGGATACGATAACTCTAAGTAATCGCATCACACAGATGCGACTACTTCAAGTTATGCACATCACAAGGATGAGATAACAATGAAGATTTTGATCCAAAAACCCAAAATTTATAACTCAATGATTATGTCACCCTTATCCTGGTATAGACATCTTCTTGATATATCACATTTATCCGGGTATACACATCTCCTTGATATGTGATTCTTATAACCAAAATCCAAGATACACGTCTCATTGATATGTCACCTTATTTCAACAATGATATAAAAATAACAAAACCCCACAATTATGCTAATTATAGCATCCCAAAACAGTTTTATAAACATCTCCTCGTATAAAGAACCATACGGTTCAAACTTCCAAATTATCAAATAAGGAAAGATGTAAATGACTCACCTTAATCACAAAGAAATGAAGTTATAGAGATGAATAACAACTAATCCAGTTAAAAATTTACAGAATCAACGTTCTTCTTTTCGTTCTCTTTCGGTTTTCTTTTCTCGGTTTCAAATATTACATCACAAAGAAAAGTCTCGCCAACCTTTTTTTTTTTAAATAAACATCATCCCAATAAGATATATGAGATTATCTCATTATAATAAATTGTTAAAGAAAGAGGCAGTAAAGTTTTAAAGAAATTTTAGCACATAACACATTTAACCCTTCAATTTAGCAATATTTTTCAAAAACAACCCCGAGCTTATAACCTGAATAACCCGATCATCACATTGTTGTATAATCTTCGTTATAAAAAGAACATATTGAACTCTTTATATAAGAAATCAATGTTGTAATCACTACTTAAATGGATATCAAAGGCGTAGACACCTCAACTTCACACCAAACCCAATATTATTTATATATATATATATATATATATATAATTAAAGTTATTGGTCCATCAAACTCCGGATCTCTTGATATTTTTTTTGTAACGTTTTGCGAAATATCAAGGCATTACAACAAAATTAGGCTCATTAAACGTCTTAATAAACTATTTTGTAGGACTTAAATATATATATATATGACCAAACACTTATGTATTATATTTAAAGATATTACAATAAGTTTATATGCGTTTTTGGGCGTCTTATATAGTTTTTTAGGACACTTTTAAAATAAAAAAAAATTATTAGCTCTTTCATAGGAGACTATGTGAAAAGGTGTCTTATAAAACAAGTGTTCTATAAAATATGAGTATATAGGACACTTTTGATATTGTCCTATTAAAAAAATAACATGACAATTTATTTCAAAAATGTCCTAAAAACGTATTAAGATGTCAAAAATCGTTCTATAAACTTATTACAACACTTTTAGATATGACACAAATGTTTGACTGTAACTTAAATCTTATATAGTAGTATATTATTACGTTTAAACACTTTTGGTAGTAATTTTGTATTTGGTTTCTTAGGCAAATAATAAAAGTCTAAATAATCTAATATTAATAATTAAAACGACGATAAGGATTAACACTATGGATTTTCTCATATTAATAATTAAAACGACGATAAGGATTCTAACAAACGGTCTCAAATGAGCATGTATGATGATAAGGGTTTTCACGGTGTAACATAGTTGTGGTCTAAAGTGAAAACTGCAACTAAATTATATATGTGGTTTGAGCTCTTTATCATACTGTAAAAATACCACACTGCTTAAAAATGTGATACAGAGCAAATTACCCTTAACATCTATTTAAATATTCAATCGGTTGCATCACAATCTTCTAATAAATTTTTTTATCAGCTTCATAGTCATACAATACAAAATGAAAGATGACAATACAAACCTTGTAGGGTTATTTCAACCGGAAATAAGGATTTATGCTTAGGAGGTCCTCTTCATATGTCACCAGTTCGAATCCTGCGAGGTCAGTGGAGATTTTCCTCGCTATTCTTGTGGTCGATGACGATAGAAAATTACAAATAACATAGGTTAAGTTTAATTGCATAGAAAAGTTTATTCAAAATTTTAAGATATAATATTGTAATTATTACACTTTATCATTCGCAGCCGTAGATCTATGTTTAACTTGCACAACACTTATTGTAAAACTTTCATAACATACTTCTGTAAATAATTCTGAAAATGTAACTGGTTTCGTGAATATTTCACAACACTTTTCATAATGATTTGTAATTTTGTAACACTTACTTAAATTATTTCGTAGTCATGAATAATTTTGTTAAATCATCATTATTTTTGATAAAAATCATGTCATGATATATGTGTAATGGAGTTATAACTACTTCGCAATATATGTGTAATGGAATGCAACGGAGTTAGGACTAGTTTTTTAATTTAAAACCACAAACAATAATGTTTGGAAAATACAAACTATAAGTCATACTGTCAAAAGAATTTGACTTTAAAAGGATTGTAATGGAATTTGACCGTGAGTTCGGTTGGAATGAAATCTATTAAACGATTTGGAATCCGTCTGCTTAGTTTGTAGAATGTAGCTTTGTAATTAGAATGAATAAATGATAAATGATCAAAATACCCCTTTTATAACGACGGTGGTTCAGAACAATGGTGTTTGGTAATGGTCGACGGTAGTTCAGAATGGTGGTGGTTCAATTCGGAAGACGAGAATTTTTTTGTCTTTTTGAGAAACTAGGATGAAATGGAATTGAATTCCTTCGCAATTGTGATGGAATGAACAAATCCATGAATGGTGGAATGTGTGGAATTCAATTCCATTCAATAGGTAAACAAAACGTCTGAATGAAATTTGGTCAATGGATTGATCTTTCCAATTCCTTAAGATTCCATCAGAATCCTGCAAACCAAACTTCCTCTTATTGTTTGCCAAATTTTGAAATATTATCATTTATGTAAATTAGATTCCAATTGTAACTAGTTTGAGCTTAAATTGATGACTGCATGAGTTGGTAATGATGGCGAGAGACTTACAATAATTAATGCAAACATGTAAGTTAGCCATGAATTCTTGTGAAAATCAACGTATGTCACACTTATTATTAATCCAAATGAGGTTTATTTTATAAATTTAAACCATGATGTGCATTTAATACGGCGAATCTAAAAACTTTAGTTGCCGCATGAAGAAACTTTTGAACGTGGGTAAGGAACCCTGAATGGAGGTATGTGTACGGAATAGGGGTCACTTGGCTTTAGGGTTTGAATAGTACCATTAAATAGTTGTTGCTAAAAGTTGTGAGTAAAGAAATGGTAATTTGGGGAGTTGGTGGAATGAAAATAAATGGGTGGGACAGGAATAAATTAGGCAGGGATGGGGCTTACGTACCCCGAACAACACGGAAGAATGTGTTGTGTTGAATGCCACCCCAACATTTAATTCAATTTCACATGACCCCCTTCAACTTACAATTTCTCTATAACTTCTCCCTCTAATTCTAAACATCAATGTCTTTCATTTCAACCTAACATAAATTCAAATTCACACACACACACACACACACACACGAGAACTAATTAGTTTGTGGTAACCGTGAGTTCTAATATGAGCCAATCATTTTTTGATATTAATTGTATTACCTTAATTAATAGGTAAAGAACGTTTTAGTAAAATTATTAATTATAATTTAAAAAAAATTCTTATTTAATAGTTATAAATTATGGTTTCTTTCGGTTTCCTTAATTATCTCAACAAAATTGTATCACAGTGTATCACATTGCGATTGTGTGTGGCGTAAGACTCAGATCACATCAATTATCAATTCATGTTCAAAACGTTATCACAGTGGTATCACAATGTGTAACACAATTGGTTTTGTGTCTTACTGTTATAAATTTTTGGGTATCACAGCGTGTATCATATTTGTTTTGTGTTTTACTGTTAGAAAATTCTTGGTCGGAGAGAGAGAGGGGAGAGAGGAGAGAGATTTTAAAAAGACTAATTTACCCCTATATATTATCAGAAAATTTAAATTATTTTTAAATTAATGAATAATTACCAAAATTAATGAATAGTTACCAAAATTAATATGTTTAATAATAACCATTGATTATTAATAATGTGTGGTTGAAATTAGATCTCACAGTTATCATAAACAATCGAGTTTTCCCTTGATTGGACCCCTATATATATATATATATATATATATATATATAAAAGGTTGGGCTCTGATGATGATGAAAGTTATATTAAGAAAGGTAAAAAAGGATTTCCATACTTGAATCAATTCTAATTAAAGATCAACACTAATTAGATACATCAGATCAATTCCTGTGAGAAGTACAATTCATGAGGTGGATGAGATGAAAAGTGATTACTAGTTCAGATCAATTCTTATGTTTCTCATCTTAAATTTTATTCTCTCTACACATGGCCTTTGTGTTTCTAGCTACTCATCCATGAATATGGTTTATGAGTTATTATACGAAGGGGAAGTAATACGTATTATATATGTCAATTTTATTCATACCTTATCCTATAAAGGTATGTGAATGAGATAGGGGTGAGGATAAGAACAAGGTGTAAGTGAGTGTGGAATATGAATAATAAGGTCAGGTTTAGGGGAAAAACAAAAAAATTAAAAATTAAAAACACTCTAGTAATCGTTCATCTTGACGGTGCATACTAGTAATTTTAAGCAATATATACATGTGCTAAAACCAAAAAACAACTTCTAATTACCAGTATGCACATGTGCATACTATCAAGATGAATAGTTAGTAGAGTGTTTTTCAATATTTCATTTTTTTGAGGTTTCCCTTGAACCTCTCTCATGAATAACAACCCCTATATATAATTAATATTGAATTCAATTTGTGTTACTCTATATGATAGTCATTAAATTAATAAAAGAAACTAATGATTAGAAACTTAATTAAGTGTAGGTAGGTGAAGTGAGAGTATGTATTTATGTGTCGTTTACCAAACGCTTATCTGAGTAAGCGTTTACCAAGTCATTTTACTTTATCGGTAAATATGGTAAGGACTAAGAATCTTGCCCGGTAAGAGCGAAGGCAATGAATCTGGAGTCTTACCCAGTAAGTGAAAACGATAACTCTTACCATGGTTAGCGTTTAAAGGGATAAATTGTTGCATACGATACGTTTTAGCGAATAAAACCTTGTCCGGCAAGTAAACGATAATGTTAGATTTTACCGGTAAATGCTTACCAAGTAAGTGTTTAGGTAAACGGTTATTTAACAGATTAAATATATGAAATGATATATATATATATATAGAGAGAGAGAGAGAGAGAGAGATTAGAAAAGGATTGAATTTGAGAGGTATAAATTGAGTCAAAATCTTAGAAGTCGCAAAATATAGAGAGTACAAAAGTATTTACAGAGATGTATCCCCCCATCCAAGGCATTGATCCTTAGTATCCATATTTTCACCTAAATGGCATTTCGCTTTTCTGAAACTCCACCATTCTTGCATACTAAATTCCACTTTTATACAACTCAAATCATTTTTTATTACCAAAATATTATTCACATTAATTTACTTATAACTTTATTCATATTAGTTTTTTTATTTTTGCTAAAAAAACATGATTTCATAATTTGTAAAAGAGATAAAGTTTAATTACTAATTACTAATTTATCTTTATGAACCGGTTGTGGACGAGGAGGGATTCGAACCCCCGACACCGTACGTGTTTCGTTAAGAATCATTTAGGAAGAGAAAAGTAGTTTCTTGTTGAATTCATTTTTAAAAATGGAATATTTAAAATTGGGAATGAAAATATTATATTAAGAAAAAAGAAATAAATTTATGGGAAATGAACAAAAGACAGATGACTTCACATGGGGATGTTGTACAAAAATAAGATTTAAAGATTTTGTGGTAGGAGAAAAGACAAAGGAAAGTATCGTATTTTGACCTTTTTGGGGTAAAATAAAGGTGTCCCTTAATATCTGTCGGAAAAGAAACACCCCAAAACCTAAAATACCCACCATCACTTTTTCTCATCAAACCTTCCAAACCCCAATCCATTTCCATTTCCGTTTCATCTTCTAAACCTAACAATCTTTAATCTCCAACACACATATATACACCAAAATACACATTTTTTACGGACTCAATCATTACTACAAACTAATTACTTGAGATTTATATAGAAATTGGGGGAGTTTTCTTATTGTCGTTTGGATGTTTATGGAAGGTTATTAAAGTTTATTTTATTTAATCTTCACATTATATTATAAAACAATCAAAATATTCATTAAATCATATATTAATCAGACTAGATGAATGATTAAGATTGGTTTTGTACTAATAGTTGGGTTTGTAAATGAAAACCCATCTCTCTCTCTCTCTCTCTCTCTCTCTCTCTATACATGTGAAGAATCGTGTAAGAATAAGAGTTAAAAGGAAAAAAATGTAAGTAGGGTCTAAACTTTAATTTCATTAAGAAACTCTGGCCAGTGATTGGTAGRTCTATAATTGAGGCGGTTTTTTTCTTCGAAAATTCGGGCAGATTATCTAAGGGATGCAATGCTTCTTTTATTGCTCTAATTCCAAAAAAAATTGATCCCTTGGACGTCTCGGATTATAGGCCCATTTGTTTACTTGGTTGTTTGTACAAAATTATTGCTAAGCTTYTGACCAACAGATTGGTGAAGGTTATGAGCAAGCTYGTCAGTGGCAATCAATCTGCCTACATTCCGGGAAGACAAATGTTGGACGGTTGCTTGATTGCAAATGAAATAGTGAATCATGCCAAAAAGAAGAAAATGCAATTGTTCCTCTTCAAAGTGGATTTTGAAAAGGCTTGTGATTCGGTCAACTGGAATTTTCTTTTTCATACTATGAAGCAAATGGGATTCGGAGATAAATGGATCAATTGGATTAAAGTTTGCTTAAAATCTGCCTCTACGTCCATATTGATAAATGGAACGCCTTCCGATGAATTTCACATGCAAAGGGGACTAAGACAAGGAGACCCCCTTTCTCCATTTCTTTTTCTGCTTATAGGGGAAGTCTTACATCTCATGATAAAATCTGCTTGCAACCAGGGGCTGTTTAAAGGCATCCGGCTGGCTAAATCCAWTCGAAACATTTCTCTCCTTCAGTTCGCGGATGACGCTTTAATATTCGGTAAATGGTCGCGTAAGAATTTAGTAATTCTTACTAATATTCTTAATTGCTTTCATGAAGTTTCAGGACTGCGGATAAATATATCCAAATGCAACCTTTTTGGTATTGGAGTTCCGGAGGTGGAGATCAACAATATGGCTGGTATGTTAAAATGCAAGGCCTCTTCTTTTCCTTTCATTTATCTGGGACTTCCTGTTGGTGGTAACATGAAGAAAAAAGCTTCTTGGTCAGTTGTGGAAAACAAATTTCTTAAAAATCTGTCAAACTGGAAGTCAAAATGCCTCTCCATAGGCGGAAGATTTACACTAATTCAGTCGGTGCTATCTTCCCTTCCGCTGTTCTACTTCTCTCTCTTCAAAGCGCCCAAGTCTGTTATCAACAACTTGGAATCTATAAGGAGAAGATTTTTTTGGGGACATAAGGAGGAGGAAAAAAAAATGCATTGGGTCGCTTGGGAGAAAATTTTGTGCTCAAAGTCAAAAGGTGGTTTGGGAGTTGTYTGTTTAAAAATAAAAAATGAYGCTTTGTTAGCAAAATGGGTCTGGAGGTTCCTTTCTAGTTCAAATGCCATATGGAAGGATGTAATTTCAGAATTTTATGGYGAGGGTGGTGGTCTCTTTTCTAATAGGCCTTTGGCTGGAAATAGTGTTTGGGCTTCTATTGTCAACACTTGCAGAAATGTGACAGTGGAAAGTCAGAATGTCATTCACTCGTTTACGAAACAGATTGCTAAAGAGTCTAACTCTCTCTTTTGGAAAGACGCAAGCATAGGTCAAGGGTCAAAGCTRAAAGATAYATTCCCKAGACTYTATGCTTTAGAAAGGGATAAAAACGTTGTWTTCAAAGATAGATGGACCTTTGCTAATGGTTCTTGGTCTGGTACTTGGAACTGGAACACAACGGTTAGAGGAAGAAGCTTAGATGATCTTCTAGCCTTAAAAAGGCAAMTCTCTCAAACGCATTTTAATACTTCGGGCGAGGATGTGTGGTCTTGGAATTGGCACAAAAGAGGGATTTTCACGGTAAAACACATGTCTAAGTTAATGCAAGAGATAGCTGATTCGAATGGTGAAAGCAACGATCCTTGTCTTTGGAGCCCCTTAATTCCGAAGAAGGTAAACATTTTCATTTGGCGTTTTCTTAAAGAGGCTATTCCCGTAAGATTTAATCTTTCTAAGAGAGGGATTCAGTTACAGTCTTTAAAGTGCATCTTGTGTGAAAAAGGTGTCGAAACAATGGATCACTGTTTCTTTTCTTGTTCGGTGGCAAGCATTCTTTGGAGGAAAATTTGGGCTTGGTGGGATMTTAAAGCTCCTCGACTTTCATCGGTGGCTGATTTTAAAATGCTGATCAAACAAGTAGGATCTCTTCGCAAGGTCGGTATAATATTTTTATCAGTATGCGCTGTGGCTCTTTGGCATCTTTGGAAATGGCGGAACGAAATTCTTTATGCTGAGGATGAGGTGAAAACCAAGAAAAAAGGTGAAGATCCTTTCCCTTGTGTTCAAAATTTCTCGAAGCTT
>NC_037540.1:6230680-6251632 GCF_001531365.2 Cynara cardunculus var. scolymus
GTTTTCTTTTTTACTTTGGTTTTGTAAGGGGATGTCTTGGTTCCGTCTTTTTGCCCCTCGCATTTTTGGTTGCGTTGTATTTTCTTGTATCTAGCTTCTTGCTAGATTTGTTTTCGTTTTAATATAGTGGTTGGCTTGGTGAGGGTGATGGCCTTGCCGAAGCTCTCTTCCTTGTCCTTCCTTTTGCCTTTCAAAAAAAAAGGGATCTGGACCAATTATCACTTTTAAGCTCACTCCCACCCCATGAATTGCAATTATCATGGAAATTGATCTATTACATCTTGGTGCACCGCATTAATGTTGATCTTCAATTATCATTGATCAAATGGTGGAGATTTCTTCTTATATTTTTCACTATAATTGTTATTCTCACGGGAATTCAACCCCCCATATATATATATATATATATATATAATATTCAACTCTTGGTTACATCTTTCACCAATTAACCCATCTCCAATGGTTTTATTATTTTAGAAATTTCCAATATCTGAGAAAAGTTTGTTCTGAAAAATATGTTAAACTCTCTTCTAAAATATACTAAAAATATAAGAAAAAACGGAGAAATCTTGGAATTTGAAAAACAAGAGAGAGAACATAAGATACATGATCGAGATATTTCGACCATCCTTTCAAATTGCAAATCACATTATTTTGATTCTTCTTATGCAAGTTCTCTTATATTTTTCTTGTTTTTTTAAAGATCTAAAACTGTCCATCAGCAAGGGTTTGTGATGAGTTCAAATATAATTGATAACCCCAAATTTAGCTTTGTTACAGTTACAGGCCTATAGATATAAATATCATTTTACTTTGAAAAAAGATACATTTATCATTATTAGCTATAAAATAAAGTGAGAAATGTGTATGTGGAAATTGTTTAGAGTAAAAAGATAGAGTTTAGTTGACCTGTGACAAAACTCCAATACGAATCTGGCAATTAATGGTGGTTTTTCATCATATAATCATGAAACTGAAAGATGCAGGTGGGGACTGAATTTGATGACATATCTTGTCAAAATTAATTAGCCATGATTGAATTCTTTTTAGGTGTGCCGTGTTTAGATACTGTCAAATTTGAAGGGGCCAACACCCAGCAAAAAACCAAAAACCAAAAAACAAATAATCATAATAATAACAGATTGAAGCAAGCAAGCAAGCACAAGTGAAGAGAAGAGATTGTTGTTGTACTATATGAATTTCAAATCTCAAATGGTATATACATCATGATCGCCCATTGTTCTTGATCTACCAACCAAAAAAGAGAGCATTTTTTTCTGCCTTAGATTTAGATAACATAATAATACCAAAATACCCACGGTTTAGCCCCTAATATTACGAAATTCATCCATATAATATCACAAAAATAGTGGGAAAAACGTGGGTATTTTGGATAATTTACTAACTATTAATAAAAAGAAAACACACAAAAAGGAAGGAAGGAAGGAAGAGAGGGGTTGAAGAAGGTAAACTAACACTGACAGTGACACAGACGATTGAAGAAAATATCCAACGGTTTTTAGTTGTGAAGAGGATCTGGGCAACTGGGAACCCTTCTCTTGTTTTCTTGAAAGCTTTTGTCTTTCAAAACGCTAGTGGTGGAGTTGAAACGAGCAAATCTGCCATTGAAGAATCTTTTGTAAAGATCCGATCTTTTCATCTCATCTGCATCTTTTGAAGATGGTGTTCTTATTGCAGTAACTCTGCAACAATCGCTATTCAAAGCCCATATTTGAAGTACCAAGAAGATGATCAGCAACACCACCACCGCCGATCTCCTCCTTGTGCCGGAAAATGACATGGTCGTTGAGAACCCACATAAAGTAATTCAACAACTGATATTCCACACCCTTTTGATATCTCCGGTGACACTAAATGGTTTTAATGTTTCTTTTTCTTTTTCTTTCTTCGTCTTCTTTATACCCCTATCACCATCTCTCTCTCTCTCTCTACAATACACATATACATACACAGGGTTTCTCTTTCTATATCGACGGTTAAATATGATGGGATCTCAAGAAAAGACTTGTGAAAGTTGAGAGGGAGAGAGAGAGAGGGGGTAAACGAAGTTAATTTTCATGCAACCATGGACCCCACTTGTATAGAAGAACAAAATGATGACAGAACACATCACACTTTTTGGTCATACACATAAACTATTGTTTTCATCATACAATAAACCTTCATCCATGGATAACTCTTATTTTATCCATCATTATACGCTAATTATATTAAACACCACCAAATTTTGGAAAATCCACCAAATCTTTTTAAAGCTTTTTTCTTAAAAGAGCGAAAATTTACGTAGAAATTTGATTTTCGAGAAAAAAAAATAAACGAAAAAGAACGCAGAAATTAGAATCTTTTTATGTGGAAAAGAGTTTATGCGTAAACTTTGTTTTTAATTTTTATTTTCCATAAATCAATCCTTACGCATAATGTGTAAAGATTATGCGTAAGCTATGAAAACTCGAGAAGTTGGTTTCTAAGATAGATAAAAAGTGAAACAACTTTGATAGACACGTTATTTTTGTCGATTTCCCAAAAAAATTATATTTCATTCTCTTAGATGTTTTGTATTTTATATCTTTTATGAGTTATGCTCGATTTCTTGTTAATGTCAATAGCTTGTAGTTACGTACAAAATCTTAAGGATTTAACCGATTCAAAAATTATATAATACTGTTACAAGAAAGTTCTCGTATTTCAAAATTCATCTTGAAAAATGTTGCATGTTGTGCATAAATAATTTAAATTTTTGCTGTGTCAACTAAATGTAAACATTAAACTTGTAGCTATTAGTTAATATCACTTCCGATATTTCTTGAAGTACACGTGGAAATAATATTATACGACATATACTTTTATTTAACTCAAGGCTCTGAAGTATCGATAAGTTAACTAACCTCGCATTAAGATTTTTAAATAAATTTTACTTTTTTCTGGTAACGACATGATAACGTCTTCAAAATTTAACTCATTGCACATAAGGAATCTTCATGCCTTTTAGTATTTTATAGATCATAAATTCATAATCCGCTACTCAACACTTGTTAAACGACTTATATAACATTTATAGTCAATGTAACTTGTTGAAATATATAAACCAATTTAAAATGTAGATGATATATATATATATATATATATATGTGTGTGTGTGTGTGTGTGTGTGAGCTATCAAATGCAAACCACTCAATTTGTACAAACCGTGCAAACCACCTTCATCCGTCGATTTCATTGTTTAATCTTATGAAATTTTTTCATGACACTGTTTCATATAGTACTTTTTTTTGATGAAATTGTTTCATATACGGTTATGAAATTGTTTCATATAATACTTAATGAAATTTTAATGAAACTGTTTCATGTATTTATCTAAAATTAAAATAATGAAGATGATAATATTCATAATTAACACCCTCCATAATAAAAATGATTAATCAACCTCTCATAATTACAAAAAAATGAACAAAATGAAAAATTATGATTGCTTGAATGAGGTTTGCACGGTTTGTAAAAATTGGATGGTTTGTATTTAATCGCTCCTCTCTCTCTCTCTCTCTATATATATATATATATATATATGATAACCTTTAAACGCAGATTTTTTTGGTTCACATAAATCTCATCTTAATCTTAAGTTGTGACTTGTTGATGTAGAAACTTGGAGCCAAAATTATAAATTTTTAATTTAAATTATTAATATAGGTTTAAACTTTTTCATTTACTTGACTCGGAAATGTCCTCTAATTATATAACCTCAAAATGTCTTTTACTTCAAAAAAATAATTAAATTGTCATTTAGGATGTTCTAAATTTCTAAACATTTTAATAGACCTCTTTATAGATTTTAGTTTATAGAATCAAAAAAATGTTGTAATAAGTTCATACGACTTTTTTTGATGTCTTAATAAATTATTTAGAATATTTTTAGTACAAAGCGTCTCATTAACAATTTTATAGGACACTATTTGAAATTTTGTCCTATAAAAAAGTTTATAGAACACTTTCTAAAAAATGTCTTATAAAGTTGCTAATAACACGCTTTGTATTAAAAATATCCTAAAAATTTGTTAAAACGTCATATAAACTTATTACAACGCCTTTAGATATGACGTTTTATATTTTCCTATAAATTAAGTTCTATAAAACGATTTTATTAGGATGCTTAAAGATCAAAAGTATTCTATAAACCCAATTTTATTATAGTGTGTATCTCAAATTCGTTGGGGACTAGTTTTATAGACTTCAATACCATTCTTTGAAATTTCAAATAAAAAATCATTTTCATCAAATACTTTGAATTGATATTAATTGTTTTTGTTGTTGTTTAAAACGATTTTAAAACTAATATCATTAATAATCTTATGGTTAGAAAAATATGAATGATGCATGACCTATTTTGGTGTAGGTGTATGCTCTATTTAACAAATTATTTATATCCGACGATCTCATCTGTTGATAAATAACAAACAACCAATTTTCATATATATATATATATATATATATATATGTGTGTGTGTGTGTGTGTGTGTGTGTGTGTGTGTGTGTGGGAGGGGGGAGGGGAGTGGTTAGGTTCATGTGAGACGGGTTTCACGAAAATAAGCTGGTCTCACGTGTAAAAAAAAGTCAAACCTTCACAGCAAAACGCTGTGAAGGTAACTTTCACATTGTTTATGTTGTGAAGGTTCAAGTGTAAAAAAGGGTCTCACAGGTTTCACGAAAATAGACTGGTCTCACATGATCTCAAGTATATATATATATATATATATATATATATATCTACATTTATACATGTATATATGTATATATCAACAAATTCAAAAATCAAGAAGTCACAAATTGTTTCGAAATGTGGGTCACTCACTCACTCCAAAACTGGAATAATGTATTTCTTGAGGAAGTGGGCCATGTAGAAATAATGAACATTCAAATCAGAGTTTGTTACGACAAGATTTTCCAATTGAATGAGTTAAAATTATTATTGATATAAATACCTTACAAATCTATTCAGATTTGAAAGAGATCAAACCATTTTCTAACGCTCAATTTCTGTTTTAACAAGTTACGATTTTAATTGTTTACAACATTAAAAAAAATTAACGTTCAAGAAATTTGATATAATTATTTGTTGTTGTAAGTTTGTTAGACCATGCATAGAGTATCTAATAGCGGATCTCTGTTGTCTCAAGATGGGTTTGAGAAAGTTGAAATAGCCAAATTGCTAAACCGTTTTAAATTTCGGTGTTCTGCAATTGTTGTTCTAAATTTTGTTCCTAATAATTTATAAAGATCTTGCGGTTAAAAAATCAAACAGAAGGCCTCTTGGATCGCAAACTTCATGCATAATTCTCGTACCAAACTGCTAAGTTGTTGTATCTGAAAAGTTGTATCACTTCCTTATTTTTGTCGTTCTGATAAAATGTCAACACTAAATTTGGAGATAATAACCCTAAAATATACAATAAAATTTGTTATAACAAAATAACATTATTTATTTTGAAATTGAAAAACTTAAGTTTCAATATTGGTTTAATGACGAGTTTTCTTGAGACGTCATCAATTTGCCACATCTATAACATTTAGTATGAAGGTTAATATGTTTTTTATAAGATCAAAATTTTCCCAAGTTGGTGGCATGCATGAAAATTTGTTCTTAATCTCGATTATGTGATGTTTTCGTGTTACCATGTGGACAATTTTTTTAACCGACATAAAATCAATTTTGAATCTGAATAATTACCGAACAAAGTGATTAGAAAAATGAGGTTTAAGAGAAAATAGAGAAAGGAGAACAATAGGAGCAATTTGTTTGTTTTTTAAATGGGAAATTAGAAACAATAGGGGGTTGTTTGTTTACCTTTTAATAGCTCCATTAAGAGACAGTCTCTAAATCGTTAAGAGGTGAATCTTATTTGACAAAATTTTTGTTGTCTCTTAATGATTCTAAAATCCTCTGAATAATTTTGTATCATGGGCGTCACTTAAGCATTCAACGCCTTAATTTCGTTGTAAATTATTACCAAATAATTATATTTCATTTTGCACTGTATAATGAGAGTCTCTTAATCATTCTGACCACTTAATCATTCTTCACCAAACCATCCATAAACTGCCAAATAGCCCTTACGTAGCCTTAGGTTGTTTTGGGAAATCCAACTTGATCCAGAATTGGTTCAAGAAAATGACTGTCCCATATAACGTTCGGTCTAATATGTTAAAAGTTCATCCATTGTCAATTCAAGTTCAAAACCTTTAGGCAGATGATGGATCGTCGAACTCACCTAGTCTAACGTCAAAGTTGGTTCAAAACCGGTCTGATTCACTATTAATACGTTACACATACATGCACATCACATGTGTTACAAAGGGCATTTTTGTCTTTTAGTCACATATTCTTCAATCCTTTTAGCCAAAAAATAAAACTTCGATCCTAAATTTTCTTCAAACCTAATTATAAAAATCAATTACTATAAATGATTAAAATGTTGTGACCTAAGGTACGTCGGTTGAAGGGTTGTCTCATCATTGCAACCTGACAGCCCTACATTTACATGTGGATGAATTGAGATTTTTTTACCATTGTTCATCCCTTATAGATTCACACACACAAACAGACAATAACATCACAATCACAACATCAACCTCACCATCATTATTGGGGTAAACGAAAACTACCCCATGCTAGATGGATGCTGTGAAATCCGAACATCCTTAACCATTTAATCCATGAATGGTAGTCATGACCTAATAGGTACCCATGGTCACTTGTATCATTCTTCAACCTAACGTAGTAGACTGTTGGCCCTCCATGAACAGAAGTTAAAGATGAAATTATTGGACCTTTGATGAGTGCAAGACGACCTTGGCCCGAAGGTTAGATAGGTGATGGTGCAATTTTGTGAGTTTTTATTTCTCGTGCATGAGGTGAATATGGTTTTGATAAGTTAATGATCTCTTCTCTCTTCGTTTTTTCTTGTTCATTTATGCAATCGTGTTTGAATTCGGATGAATGTTTGAGCACACTTGAATGGTTTTTTATTTGGGTTTCAATTTTTTATTTGCTTCTAGGAAAATGAAAATGCCCTTGAAATAAGTCATGTGCATAGCACATTATAAGACTTAACATAAAAACTTAACGGCGTTAAAAACGAACTTCTTTGGACTAAGATTTAAGTAACGGAGTCTTTTGGACTAAACCTATAGATTGAACAATAATACAAGGGATAAATTTACAATTTACTTGATGTTTAAGGACTAAAACGGTCAAAAATGGAGATTTAAAAAAACAACCCTTTTTAACTTGTTTGGGATGATTTGAATGTCTTTATTGCTTTAGGGACTAGAATTGCATAATCTCAAAAATATAGAGCAAACTGGAAGGACTAAAACTGCTCACTGTTAATTCTGATTTCTGACCACTAAAAATACATTTTATTTTACTTATTGTAATATATATATATATATATATATATATATATATTTTTTTTTTTTATTAACCTGGATATCCAACCTACTATGCGAGCCGACTAATCCTAGGACGATCACCTGCTTTGCAGATAGCCCGGAGTCACCGCATTTGAATCTCTGTGGCCACAAGGAGATTTTTATTTCTCCTTGGATTTGGATTTGGATTTCTATTGTAATATTTTTATAATTTTGTTTATTTATTTTATCCGAAAAATCTCAAATTTAAACGTCATTCCCATATTTTCAGTAATTTCAAAAATTATAAATCTTATGGTCAGATTTCAAAAAAAAACACGATGAAGTCAAAAGATCAAAATAAATGTCGACATCGCAAGTCACTATCAATACATCTCTAGTGTCCGCTCGATATCAAAACCTTTTTAATTTCTACCCACCCGCCACTTATAGCATTGAAAATAATCCAGTTGTTTTCATCACGAAAGCATTAAATTTGTACATGATGAGACAACTATTGAAACCGACTTGTTTGGTCTTCTTATCGATTTTTTCGATTTTCAAAAAAATAATATTTACACCTACTTTCATTTACATTATATTTTACGATAAAATATCAACACCCCATCTCTCTTTATTGCTTAAATATTTATAACAAATATGGACATTTTGGGTATCGCTAAAATTCTAAAAGCTCAATTTATTTATAAAAATAGAAGATTAATTATTAGATCTTTTAAACACCAAAGTCTATATTCATAACCCGATAACCATCATACGAGTCAAAGTATCTAATCAAATGATTACAGTATCTAATCAATCGATTACAGTATCATGGCGCTACTGTCTCAACTGAAAAGGAGAACATGTATCTGTATTTACCGATCAAATCATAAAATTGTATACGATCGTTTTTGTCGGCTCTCACTAACATTCAGTGGACGATTATGCATACATACAAACGATGATAATGACGTACATGGTATCGAGAATACGTCTTCTCTGAAATTTAAATACATGTGATTTATGGATACATATATGGTTGGGTGGTTGAATTTTTAAAACACCACATGGTAATTTATTAATAAATATGTGATATAGTTTTCAAGTTTCTATAGGCTCATGAAAACAACAAGATTCTCAATGTGCAGAAAACCAGAAGAAAAACACATGCCAAGGTTTGTAGTTATATCATAAAATCTGTGTTCAAATTAATAATCATACAACAATTTTGTATTCAGAAATTAGTTTTCAAAATTTAATAATCGATGCCCGTCCTACTCTTCTTCCGAATACTGTTATTACCAGAATTGACGTCGCTCCGACGACCCTCACCTTGTCGTTACCTCTGCATTGTCATTACACTGTTGTTTTGGCATTTGAAATAGGTTATGGATGAATAAAGCAGTGAGTCAAAGCCTTGTTGGTGTTCGTCAATTAGTAGAAAATTTACCCAACGCTGTTGTGTACCTATGCTTTGATAACCTATCCAATAATGGTTATTTAATTAAAAAATAAGAAAAAGTAAAAAGGTTAAAAGGACCAAATTATCCCTAACTTAACAAACCCTTCTTAATTATGTTAGTTTGAAGGACGGAAAAAAAAGCAAAATGGAAACCACAAGAATGAAAAAAGCAAATTTTAAAGATCAGGGACGAAAATAGTTATAAATGACAAACCACATGAACAAAAATCTTAGTTTACTCTTGATTTATAATTCGATTTTAGTATTTGATCATTGATTAAATACTAAAACTAAGTTTAAATGATATAAAATTAAAAATAGAACTTCTAAACTACAATCAATTTTTCCATCTTTTACAACGGGAGACCTTTTTTTTTAGAACTATTTAAATCATGAGATTTTTGAAAACCAGTGTATTATGTGTTATTTCATATAAATTTTCAATTATGGCTAGAATTTAATGTAGTGATTCAGATATATTTGTTTCACGGTTTATTTATTTCATATTTTGAACCAAATATATATATAACAAACATATTGTAATACAAATATATGTTAATTAATACATTAAATACGATATTTATTTAAATAAAAATTATATAAAACAAAACCTCAAGGTAGAAGTTCTCATGAATGTCACAAATTTTAAAATTCTCAAATAATTAAGCCCTATGAAAAATATACATAGGGTTAATCATTTGCAAACAATCTCTATGTTACAAACCTTACAAACTTATCTAGGATGTTTTTTTTGTTTTTTTTATCAATGGTTGGGAAAAGAATTTGGATTTAAATTTATTAAAAATTTAAGGAAATGGTAGTTTTGGAATAGATTTTAAATATTTTAAATTTAAATTTTAATAAATAATTTGAATTATCTATTTTTTTTTTATCTCTCCACAATTTTCTCCATTATCTCTCTCACGACCTCTCTTAACTCAATTTCAAGAATCATAGATCCATAATTTCTATGAATGTTGTATACCAAGGAAGATAATGGTAAAAGACTGAAATTTTGTTGGAAGATCAAAAATCGGTCTTCGATTTCAAGGCTTTTATGGTGGAGAAGGTGAATCAAACACTTAATGACGTTGTTTTAGTCAAAGATCCACCAGCCATCCATCATCCATGAAACAATATTGTACTCGCCTATCGTCGAAGGGACGTGAGGGAGACCAATCCTGTGCGTTTGAATTCGTTGGAGGGGATGAGTGACATGAGTCCACCGCCATGCTAGCTGCTTGTGCGGTTGAGATGATATACACTATGTCTTTAATCCATGCCGACCTTTCCTATATGAACAACGACGACCTCTGTCATGGAAAACCCACTAAAAAGTGGGCATTGCCTCAACGAGAGAAAGACGACGAGGGTTGGACTAGCATGAGTTCATCCAAATAACACAAAACGGTGGCCCTGTTGGAGGCGGAGGCGAGAGCAAGACCCACGCAGTGGAATTGAGAGTTCGCTAGGTGTATACCAAGTCGTCCGTGGAGTTGGGGAAAGACGATATATCAGAAAGATGTTCACACATCCTCCATTGTTTTTGATTGGAAAGCATATATGAAGATTCGTGGTTCCAAAGAGTAACCGTGTGATCGCACATTCTTGTTTTCTAGGTTAAATTCTATTAATTATTTTTAAAATCTTCTGTAAATTTTTATATGATCATTTTGATTGTGTTGTTGATGATGAAGCACATATGATGATGGTTTCACATATGAAATGTTATTATGAATTGTTTAAAAAAAATTAATATATGGTTTCGTAAGTGAAATAATACTGGTATGAAGTGAGGTAACAAAATCTATCATTGTTTCATATGTGAAACCAAAATAATTGGTTTGTTTCATATGGGAAACCAAAACAATTGACTTGGTTTCATATGAAAACCAAAATGGTTACTATGAAGTTGGTTTGAGAAAAGGTGATGAAATCTATTATGACAATTAAAAATGAGATTTTTAAGGAAGAGAATATTTTTAAGATAAATCTTTTAAATATGATATTTTATGAGATATTTAAGGAAGTTAGTTATTCCTAAAAGTACAAATTTTGTAAAAAGACAGAAATACCTGGTTTTTATTGTTAACCTTCATATGGTTTACAAAAGATGAAGCCTCTCTCTCTCTCTCTCTATATATATATATATATATATAGAGAGAGAGAGAGAGAGGTAGGCTTTATTTGAGAAACCTTTGTGATATACTTGAGAGCTGGTACATCATCTGCTATTTCAATCAGTCTGTTTTCATGAGAGCCGTAAGACCACCTTTGTACAATTGAACATTCATGGTGTTTTTGCTGTGAAGGTTCAAATATTTTATCTTTACAATTTTTTGTTATGAAGTTTCAAGTGTAAAAAATTTGGTCTCACAGGTCTCATGAAAACATGTTGGTTAATGTGAACCCAACCCTGTTTCACAATGTGAACAATTTTTTATGTGTTTGTGAAATAAAAAGTACAACTAAAAAGTTTCATTGTGAACCAAATACATACGAAATTAATACATTGTGAAAACAAATATATGTTAATCAATATATTAAATTCTAGCATTTGAAGAAGAAAAAAAATCATGTTAAACAATGCAATATGATAAAGTTTTCACGATTATCATAATTTTTTAGATTCTTAAATGATTAAATCACTATGTAATATGAATATATCATACAAGTTGTCATTCTAACAAACTCATTATTGAATTACTTAAAATACTTTATTGACAATAAGAAAACAAATTAGGACAATATGTACTAAACATAATTTCTAAAATCATGATTATCTAAAATATACAACAAATCTTAATTCATTTCAAAATTTTGTTACGTGCATAAACAACAGTCCAAACCAAACCGGTTATTGGTTCAGTCCTCATGGTCCGAAGTCCGAACCCAATGTTAACAAATTTAGAGATGCATAAAGAACCAATCTTTTAGACAGTCTTTGTGAGATTTTTAAGTATATAACCTTAAATGAGATTTAAATTAAATCCATAACTTTTTCAAGAATATAGACCCATTTTTCTTATATAAGCCAGAAGATGATAAATTCATTTAAGGTTATTTACGTAAATGACATGTCTTTTTTCCGCTTAACTTTTCTTTTTGGGGTCATAATTCGGTCGTTGAACTTTCAATTTTATCTTAATGTAGCAACTAATTAAAGTTAAAAGACCATACTATCCCTCTTTGACATATACATATACATATACATATACATATACATATACATATACATATACATATACATATACATATACATATACATATACATGAAATTGAGTAGAGAAAAGCGAGTGTATCAAAGTTTGAGCTTCAAAGGACTGTACCTCTGGCAATGTTACAAGGGACAAGTGCAGGAAAGAAAAGTTGGAGTGTCAGCTGGAAATGGCATAGAAAAAAGTGGGATTTGTTTTGTTGGGAATAAAAAATGATTTTTTTATTTAGAAAAAAGCCCAAATTTAGATCCTTTTCATGTGATTAAATTAATTATTTAATATATGTAAAAGTGGAACAACTTTTTGAGACTCAACTGATTCTGATTTCTGGGCATCTTTTACTTTCTGTTTTGGCCCTTTCCCTTTCATCTTTTTCATCTCCCTCCTTCTGTCTTCATCCTTCAAGACAACATCAATCTCTATCTTAATTTCATCAAAAATACAAAACCCTTTTTCTTTCAGTCTTCTTCTTCAATACTACTTGTATTAATTCTAACACCCATAAACATATGCCAAGTATACAGCTTTAATTTAAAATAGGGTTTTCGCCACCCCTTGCACTGCACTGGTCCCACAGTCATCATGGGTGAATACAGGCGTCTATGCATAACCGGTCATACAGACAGTTGAGCTTGAGCGATTGGTTTTATGAGCCGACTGAGTGGTCGCCTTGGTGAAGTAATATGCATTCAGAATCATGCTTGCAACAACAAAGACCACTCCTGTAATGAAAACACCTTTCCTTAATGTTTCACAAAAGAAAAGCTTTTTCGTCATACCCTTTGTATTTCGTATGGTAAGCATTCTTCTTTGCCCCTGCAATTAGACAAGCTTCTGCTACCAAAAAAACTCGACCTACAGAAAAATCCAGCATTATGAATTAGTTTTTCATAATAATTGTTTGGGTCCTCTTGACATCTTGTAGATATATCGGGTGGGAGATATTAATCCAGTGCAAGAGCAATAATATGGATAAACCAAACCAATATGTCTCACCCGAAGGTAGGGTAGGGGGTAAGATATACACAGACCTTACATCTATCCCACAAGACAGAGAGGTTGTTTCCAAGAAGAACCCTAGCTTGCAAGAGCAATGATATGGATGACGAGCTAGAAGACAAATCAAATACAAACCATGGAAATGTTACAAACCATACAAACCAATCTCAACCGTCCATCTAGTCTAATGGATATCTGGTTTCATAAATATGTCCATTGTTTTTTAATATAAAGTGTTGATCATAACTAATGAATTCTAATCATCTTCCATAAATATTCAAATTATAATAAATGAACCTTCATCATTTCCATAAATATCTTAATTGATTGGTTTGTATGGTTTGTAACCTTTACATGATTTGTATTAGATTTGTAGCTATATTAACAAGTACAACTTTATATACCATTATGTTGAAAATGGAACACTTTTATGTAAAATAAGCAAGTTTGAACGACAAAGCTGATATTGATTTTAGAAGTTTATAATAAGATGAAATTGGCATCTACATACAATATATAAATGTGATGATTATAGAAAAGTTTTTATTGTTACAGAATTGAAAAGAATTCCCTATCATGTTTACATTTCAAAGGCATCATTGTGCCAAGTTTGATGTCAAAGGTATCCTGAATTGGAAAAAGTATAAGATTTGAAATCAAATTTGGATGCACCGGAGAAGCCTGCTAGAATTCAAGGTTGAATGAATGTGATTCAAATCAAGAAAGGTTTACAAAAAGTTAAATGAAATCTTACCATGATGATGTAAAATAGATGATGGTCCAAGCACGATTTCCGCCAGGTGCTAAAGGCCTTCCAAGACACATGCACTTAGTCACTCCCATAAGCAATGATTCACCTGACAAGAGAAACAAAAAAGCCCCAACACCATATCCAGTTGCAACATCGGATCTATAAACACAATATGTTGAATTTGTAACCTTGTGTCTGTGAATGGTTCCCTATCATGGAAAAAGGCACATCTTAAATGAAGCAAAAAAGACAAGCTTGTTTTAATGATTAAATTATTACAATCCAGCACAAGCTCCCCATCGGAGTAGTGATAACTGAGAGCAGTCATAAGATCATAGAAGTACAGCTAACCATTGGTTTTAATGGTTTTAGCATTTTGGAGTTCTGATGTTGGCACTTTCAAGTTTCAAATTTTTCCCCACTTCTTATCCTTATCAATCTAGAAATTCCCTTAGTTATGAATTACTTTTTGTCAGTGTGTGTAATTTCACATCCTTCACACCGTAGAAGTCCTGACCCTAGATTGTATTATGCTATAGATGAATGATCTTAGAAACCAAATAATATTTTAACAGAAGTCTCTAACCAAGTCTCATGTTTAATTCTGAACCATAGATGCAATCAATTAATCAACAGAATATATGCTAAGAACAGGCAATCACCAACAAAAAGTGGTCTACTCCTTTCATCTGAACTGTAACTAGTTTCAGCAAAGCAGGTCCAGATATTTACATTCAACTGTAACTAAGTTCACTAAGGGGCCATTTGCCTACCCTTATTGGGTAAGCGCTTACCGGGTGAAATTGTTTTGGTAAGCACTTATTGGGTGAAATTGTTTCGGTAAGCGCATACTGGCTAAGGTTCTTGGTCAGCAAAATGGTATGGTAAGATCGTTGATAAACACCATCATCTTTGACCGGGTAAGTGTCTCTTACCCGGTGAGAGGCAGTAAACGTTTAGTTATCCAGTAAAAGGCAGCAAGTGTTTAGTAAACAGGCCCTAAGTGCAACATGGGGAAAGAAACTGGACACTGATTCTTGCAAGTAGCACCCTTGGTTTATGCTAGTTGCTCAAAAAAGAAGAGTTTGAGGTCCAAATGAAAATCATGTTGACTTTGTAAGATCCTGGGAAAATTTTGTATATTAGAAAAATCTAAAGTTTGGAACTTCTACACAAACAAAGACAAATCTCAACCATCATCTGAAAAATATGATATCCTCTAATTCTAATAGTAACCACATGTGGAGACAGGAGGTTCACATGGGTGATTACGAATGTAACACTCATTATTCATAGGTATCCCATTAATTAGCTATCAGGAGAATTGATACAATACATACTCAAACAGAGAATCAGAAAATTGATGTCATTGAGTATGTGAGCTGAGGCATGATATTTATATGAGAGGAGATATTTGCTTATGACAGGAAGTACCCAGGGAGTTCAAAAGGCTTTAAAATGTCATCATGACTAGCATTATCTACTGAAACCATGGCAAAACATGTGCCGAATAAAGGTGGCTAGAAATAAGATTCTTAGATCAACTACATGAAGAGAATTTTGACTCATAGCTTTAACATCAACTTCATTCCCTCTCAATAAAAAAGACGTATCATTTCTGAAAACTCGTAAAGCAACGTCATCATCCGTCCCTTCCATCAACTTTAACATGTAATCAACCCTATCAATATGCAATGAATGTAGAAATGATTTACAATAACTGATAAAAAGAGCCAATAGCTTCAATAGGAGCAATCTTTAATTCTTATTGTTAGTTATTGAAGGTTTCTACATCTCCTCTAAAGATGGAAATAAAGAGGTCTCATTATGTAAGAGTCTGACAATATTTGAAATTATAATTTACCCTCCTACAACAGGCAACATCAAGAAAAAGTTGCCAGTAACCAAAAGAGAAGTTTCCATCCTATAAAACAAGCAACCAGTTTAAAGAGGTTGCATCTGTTACAAAGTTCAGTGGCCATTCATAGATATTTGTCGAACCTCACTACAGCGAAGGCTCAAGCCATTCATACTCACTTTTTTGTAGATAACAACAATAATAGAAGCATATTTGACTAGCATGACTGCAAATGAACTCCTGAGGGACAATTCCAACCCTTCTTTCCGCGTCTCTCTCCTCCCCGTCCTTTCCCCGACCACCCCTAATAAGCTCCTCTGGAGAACTAGGGATGGCCGTCTCACTCATTTCTTTGTTCATGAGGTTTGGCTCTCCCTCAATGAGCCTGATGTCTCCTGGCATCATTTAGTCTGGTTCTCTCAAAGCATCCCCAGACATGCCTTTATTCTGTGGGTCGCTCTCATGCCGCGTCTCAAGACGCACGATAAACTTCGGTTCTGGGAGGCCCATTCCGACCTGTCCTGTGCGTTCTGTCAGAACGGGTCTGATTCGCATTCGCATCTTTTCTTTGAGTGCCCGTTCCCTAATCTGGTCTGGAATGGTTTAAAAGCCAAGATGAACCTCAATGGTGTCCCGGATAACTGGGCTGATATTATTGGTATGTTCCAGCAAGTCAACAAAGGAAAGACAATATGGTCTATCATTCGTCGCTTAGTGCTTACTGGGACCGTCTACCACCTGCGGCAAGAAAGAAATAATCGCATCTTTAAAAGCAAAAGAAGATCGCATATTGCGGTGGGTAAGACAATTACTGATGATGTCCGATCCAGGCTCTTCAGCCTGGCCTTCAAGCCCTCCCCCAATGTTGACCGGGCTCGGCTTACCTGGAACCTTCCTTAGCTGTCTGGTCTTTTGTGCTGTCTGTCTGTTTGTGTGAGCTCCTCTGCTCCCTGGTTTTTCTTGGTGCGGTCTAGGGTATGCCTTTTTAGGCCCCTTCTCCTGCCCTTGTGGTGTTCCCTGTTGTTTTTCCCGGTCTTGGCTTGGCTGGGCCCTTCCCTTGTGGTCGGCTTCTTTCTCTTCCTCTCTCTCCCTCTTCCTCTCTCTCTTCTTCTCTTTCCCTTCTTTTTCCTCCCTCTTCTCCTCTTCTTCTTTCTCTCCTTTTCCCTCCTTTCTCGTCTTTCTTCTTCTTTGTCTCCCTTTTCTTTCCCCTCGGGGTGCCTTGGATTCTGGTAGTTGAGGTTTCCTCCTACCCGAGCGCTTCATTGCTGCTTTTTTAGCGTTTTAGTGTTTTATCTTGATCTGGAGGGGTCTCCCCCCTCCCTATCAAAAAATGAAGTTTCTAAGCAAATTAAAAATCATAAATTAATTTGTTCGCTTCAGGAAAGACATACATGACTTTCCTAGTTATATCTTTCATAAGATAGATATAAAGTAGAAAGCTTTCCCCAAAGAGAGGTTTAAAAGCTTCCAACTTCATGATAGAACAACCATGCAAAGGGATTTAGATAGGCTGCCACACTGAAAGGCATTGTATTCCGCCTCAAATGTCTGAATTTAACATTACCTTGAAGCATTTGATTCACTACTAAACCCAAGGAGTAGTTTAATATGCATAACTTGTTATGTCCCACGGATGGAGAATACAATAGATAAGCAATGGAAGCTAATTAGTTGCTTAGGAAATTGCCTATAGAGATTCCCTGTCATGCATTTCCTAGACTCTGTTAGACCTGCATATGATTCAACGGCACTCAAGGAGATGTTCCCTGCAACCGATACAAAAGTTGTATATTTTTAATAACAGATGCCTTTGTGCATTTTCAGTGAACAGAATATAACAACTTGAATGATAGGGCAATGCTAAGTGTTCCATGTCGTTAGATGGTCGGTTCAAAGGCAAGAAACTGTAAAGGCATCTAAAGGCGTTGAGAAACACATCAAGGAAATATGGATGATGCAGCTCTTACAAACAAATTTGGAAAGTTCAAAAAATGGGATGTCTTTGCTGATACTCTCGGTAGATAATCAACCACGGTGTGTAACTTTTGCAGCCAACTTATGAGAAGTGTGTCATTTTATTAATTAGGTATTTGTTAACTCACTTTTCTTGGGCTAAGAAATTTGCAAGGAACATGGGCTCTAAATAATTCATTGCTGTTACTTCTTTTGGTGTAAAATGTAATATTGACAGCACAAACAATCAAGAGGAGAACAAACGATAAACACGTCTACATGATCTACCACTAGGTTTAACATACCCACAACACTTCAGTGTATTTATAACAATAATGTTGTCACATTCCACCATGACATCCAATCAAGATTCTGTTATCATCAGTAATATAGAGGTGGTACCCTTGCAGCCAAAATACATCCACTAGCTTATAATCCAAATTTATGCATCGGTAAAATTTATTTTTATAGGGGTATTCACTATTTAGTAGCTTAATCTGCACCAAAACAAAGCTACAGATTATTTGCAAAGTAAAGAAGGTAAATGCTAAGGCTATCAACGAAAGAATGGAGTTATGCATATGTGCAGTTCCTAATAGATGAAAATATGACAAAAGTAAATATATAGATAAACCTCAAGGCAGTAGAAGTCCTCCTTAGAGAAAACTTACCCTACCGCCAAAAGGAAATGGCTCAAACAGGAATCTTCACAGGTAATGGGTTCAAAGAGAAACTTTGATTGTCCAGTAACTGACTTTTTACAAGGTATCTAAATATATGCTCTGCCAATTTACAAGTATAAAATTTTGATCATCTCCCTTCCTAAGTGCCATCTTTGGTATGTGCACAATGACTAAGAAACTAGATACGAGGTGCTAAAAGTAATACCATTAGAGGTGGGCCTAATGATATATACTCCTTTATGAAGGGGAAAGACCGACGATTAGGAAATTAGAATATATTTCAGGATAAAGCAAGGGGCACCATTTCTTGGTTATTGTAACTCGAATTAGCTTCTATCACAAACTGCACGAATTCCCCACAAGCACTACAAATGTATATAATGGTTTTCAGGTGTAGGGCCTTGGAATTCCAGTGCTTCAAAAGGCAGGATATTAGATGGGCCGGATAAACAGAGGAGCATACTTGAGGGAATCAAAATGCAAGTGTAGTTAGTGTTTACCGAATCGGATACAAATGCTAAACATTTATTTCCCATGAACTTATCAATTCAGAATCATTGAGATTACAAGAAACTTCAGTACCCAATAATTTCACTAAAATGAAGCTATACAACGTGTACAAGGGAAAGTCCTGATGTCTGACAGTTGCCTCCGATGTTATTTCTTTCAAAGTATAAGACCAGCTAAATATTTCCAGAGCAAAAACACGAGCTACATACACTCTTAAGCACCTCAATTTTGCACAACAAAAGAAGACAGAAAACACAAAATTCATTCTATTCAACACATAATTTCAGAGACATTGTCTATATTTTCACACCATCAGTAAACAGAATTGACGTGAAACATGAAATGCAAATAACAGAAGCAAAGCGAAATCAGCAAGCATCATATCAGTGATGTACAAAACCCTAAGTTGCAATGAGGTTGAAGATAGAGGGAGGAGAGATTATACAGTGGCGAAACCCAAAGCAAGTAAAGAGAAGATGAGAAGTAGTAGATGAACCAGAGCTGATCCCTTTCTTTCTCCAATCTCCTTCTTCTACCCCCCCGGGGTTCCTCTACAGATACTGTTTCTGAAGACCGACTGAGGGGAGGTTTTGCTGTTTATTCATTCCCTTTCTTTTTTTGTTTGTTGTGGTTTGGGATTGCTTATTTGGAACAACTTATAATTTTTTTTATAAAAATATTTATTAATTTATTAAAAGTTAGAAGAGTTTAATTTTTTAAAAACTATTTAAAACCGATTTGACATCGATATAAGTTATTTATCCAAATACTTAAAAGTGTTTATTACCGGTGTCATATCGAAATATGTCAATAAATTATTTTATAAGCAATCACATAAAACATGTAAAACGTGAAAATCAATCATATAATATACTATATTTTATTATTATTTTATTTTTTAATATATATATTTTTTATATTTATTTATAAAACTTGATTTAGATATTGAAGATATAAAACAAAGATTAAAACAATGTTATACGAGGAACCCATTATAATTTTGGGATAAAAATCAAATTACAGCCAAACTAGAGATGAAAGATAAAGAAAAAGAAATTATGGTCAGACCAATAAGATACAACCCTGAAAACCAAAAAGAATTCACGATACAGATTAAAGAATTATTAGATTTTAAATTAATTAGTTCTCCTGTATTTATGGTGAGAAAACATGCAGAAATGGCCAGAGAAAAATCTAGGATGGTGATAAACTATAAATAACTAAATGATAACACTATATTTGATAGATATTTTTCACCCCATAAAGAAAACTTAATAAACTAGACTACAAATAAAAAGAAATTTTCAAAATTTGACCGTAAAAAATGGATTTTGGCAAATAAAAATGCATTCTGATAATATATCATATACAACCTTTTCTACACCCCAAGGTCAATATGGTTTGTTATGTTGTTTGAATTAAAAAATGCCCCTCAAATATTTCAAAGAAAAATGGATAGTATTTTTAAAGATTGTGATTTTATTTTCATATGTTGATGACGTTTTAATATTATCTAATGATATAGAATTTCATTTAAAACATCTAGATACATTTATAAAACTATGTATTAAAAATGGATTGGCCTTATCTGATAAGAAAACAAGACTAATACATAATCAGATAAAATTTTACGGAATGAAAATCGATGGCATAGAACTTCAAAGTCACATCTTAGAAAAAATTAATTTATTTTCTAATAAATTAATAAATAAAAAACAAGTACAAAGCTTTTTAGGAATACTTAATTATGCGTCTGATTTTAGTAAAAATTTGACCGTATTAAGAAAACATTTCCAAGATTTACTTAAGAAAAATAAAATCTTTAATTTTGATAAAGGTTTAGAGAACCAAGTAATATAATTATTTATATGTTATTTTTTAAGTTATATTATATATGTAATTTTTTATATATTATTGTTTTAAGGTAGATTATATAACTATTATATATATATACTAGAAGAGTAATCGTGCAATGCAGCGAGATACATCGTGTTTTTAATATTTCATTTTATTCTTTATCTCAGTCGATGTTATAATATGACTTTATGTGATTTTGAGAAAGCGATGATGTTTTTATTTTTGAATAAAAT
>NC_037540.1:6255022-6262974 GCF_001531365.2 Cynara cardunculus var. scolymus
AATATATGTTTTCTAATGAACCAATCTAAATTAAGTTATATATATATATATATATATATATATATATATATATATAACAAATAAAACATTAAAAAAAGGTAAGAAAATAAATCAATTATCAAAAACCATATGTTAGCGTCACGGTTTTAACGTACATAAAACATAAACGTTGAGTCATAGCATTCTATGACAGTTGTTATGACAGATCTATTGGAATAGTGATCAAACGTATATATTAAATTTATCCGAGTATTTAAGTATTAATTAGCGTTCGAATAAAAATTTCAAAAAATTCAATTTCTTCTTGTCAAACAAAAATATTCGAGCCAATCAAAATTAAATTAAAATTACTAAATGTTTTTGGACATCAAATAATTCTTATTATATTTTTTTGTAAAATATGGTTCATCGTTTTATATTATTAGTATTATTATTATTATTTATTATAAATATATTTGTAATTTTCATATTTGACTCATTTTATAATGTAGAATTACAATTTAGACATTTAAGGAAAATAGAGTTAATAGATAAAGTAGCATGTAAAGTTGTCAACAACAAGAGCCCCATAACGTGAAAAAAGATTGGCGCACACAACACAGGAAAAAGCAAAAGGAGCCACACCTTTTTTATTTATTCTCATCTCATTTTCTTCAAAAACATCAATAAACTTTGTTATTTATATTTTTATATATATAAGGATATAAATACCACCAATTAAGACCGCAAGAATTGTTTATTAAAAAGTTTTTAATTAATATATGCAATTAAAATGTGAACAAAGTTGTATCTTAAATAAACATGAAATATGTTTTTGAATTAAATGAATTTGAATTAAAACCAAATCAAAGGATATTATGAATTTAAATAAATTATTGTGACTCATATATACTAGAGATTATACAACAAAGAAAGTGAGTTTAAAATGAACATGGTACAAAGATGATAGATTCCTTACCAAGTTATGACACCATTAAAAACATATTTGGAACATATGAGAGAACAATTAACTTTAAGACATGGAAATTTATAAAACGTGATATATCTATCAAACAAATCTTAATACGCAACCTTAGAAAATGACTAAATACCCAATCGAGGGTGTTGTATTCTTTCTCGTACAAAATCGAGTTTCTTGCCCGCATCACCATCATCTCTAGTCTCTTTCACCACCAAACATCATGACTAATACTTGAAACAATAAACTAAAATATAATCTTCCGATGTATTTATGTATATTTGATAAAAATTTGTTGAAGAGTTTAACAGAGGTTCTTAAAAAACAACCCAAGTTTAATTCAGAAAAAAAGCATTGACTAACGTCCAATCACAAATCCATAATTCCATATTGAGCTTTATATCACAAAATGAATGTTCCTAAGAAACTCTTCTAAAACCAGAATTCACTATTGTTATTCTTTATATGACACCAACAGTCGATTTGATGCCACCAGTATTGGTTACCAAAACTCAATTAGTCATCCGTCTGTATTGTAACCTACAAAGCTACTAAGTGCATCAAATAGTTAACAGTCTACAAACCTTTGTGTTTACATGACCACAAGCTACTTTTCAACCACAAGGGATAAGATGATCAATTGGCTTAAAAAGGGTATTAAATGTGATTTACCCCAATTGACATGGATGACTTGACTGATAACTTGTACCTTATTGCAGGTCAGTTATGGAATGGTGGAGGGAGGGCCCACCAAATGTTATAAAATATGAAAGGGCAATTGGCAAACGCAGACAAAGAATAATTCCTTTTGGCGTGACAAAAAAGCATGACTCATCATCAAAATGCAACTTTGACCACATTTCCACCAAAAAGACCTAAACAAAAACCTGTTTCTTGCAGCCATCAAATAATTATATTAAGAGTTAAAAAGAAAAAGAAAGGGTAAACTACTCTTCCGTCCATGAGGTTTGTTCCCCTAACAGTTTGTTTGCACTCCATTACTTTTTTAATCCCCAAGACTAACTTCATTAGTAGTTTACTGTTAAGTATAAAGGACAAAAACAACATTAATCTAATCTGCAAACCCCTTCATTAGTAGTTTACTGTTAAGTATAAAGGACAAAAACAACATTAATCTAATCTGCAAACCCCTACGACAATGAATTGTAAACCATAAGAATGAAAACCATAATTTCAAAAATACATGAACGAAAAAAGAATTTTTAAAAACATAATTCACTCTAATTATAAACTAAATGCAATCACATTAGAAAATATTAAACAGCAATACTAAAAGGTCAAAAGCCATCAGTAATGTGTAATGTTACCGATGGTAGCTAACGTTTATATGACTTTTATGAACATTATATACTTTAAAAAAACATATTGAACAGCACAGATATGTGGTCAACACCTTTTACAGCACTATGTTTAAAGCATCACATACATAGTAGCAGCAGAGCAATATGTTGATAGAAATTGTATCACAACAGAAAAGAATATGAAACTTGAAAACTTCTTTTAACCAAAGGACAAATTGGATATATATATATATATAAATAACATTAGGTAGGTATTACATGTAGGTATTTACAATGCTAAAATTCACGACTTTAAAAATTTATACAGATTTTTCCTTGTATAAAGTCGCAAACCTCTGGCTACCAACGACTCTGAAACCATAAGCCACTCCCCTCGATAGTTTATAATTACAAATCATCACCAGGAGAGAAGCCAATTATCTTAAACCTAACCATTATTTTTTTTTTGTTAATAACTCTCTAAATACTTACATACAGACAAATACCCTCTTCTTAAACCTATTTACATTAAGGAGTGGATGTATCTTCTTCAAGATATGCAAAATTCCTCTTCAAAAGGCTAAAATTAAATACCAACTTACTAGACTTTATGTTTTCTTCTCTTGTTACTCTCGATTTTCAAATACTTGCTTTTGAACTCTTTTTCTATGTACTTGATGAAGGAAGTATGATTTTGGATCTCAAGGGTTTGGTTCAAGCCAGAGCAGGGATGCTGCAATTGCGGCGGTTATCCCTGTCAAGGCAATCAAACCCCTCAATCCTCACAGCCGGTTTGTTACCATAATTGCCACGAAGGCATCCCCCTTTCCTTGCTGATGAAGATGGGGATGAAGTCGACATACCGGATGTGGGGTTTGGAATCATTGTGTGTGGCGATATTGGAGATATCTTGTCATCCCCAAATCGAGCATCTTGTATTAACGGGTTAGAGACTCTGCTCGGCGGAGACCCACAGAAAAAAGGGGGCGACGAGGCTACCTGTGTACATGGTTGGTCTGATGAACCATAACCACCACCCTGTAACATCAAATACACAAAGCTTTAGTCATTGCAGTAAAATACCCATGACCTTGTAGAACAGCCATGAACATAAAATAAAATACCCATAACTTGATAAATTTCCAAGACTAAAAAACTTATGATATCCGATGTAATCCTTTTTTCTAAGTCTAAAACAGCATGCCAATATCTAGAAACAATTGCAAAAGGATATTGACGGCAATTTGCTTGAGATGCAGATATAGGAATACAGTTTAGCAGAGCAACCCAAAAAACTGGCATAAAGAACATAATCTAAAGAACTAAAACCTCGAAATTTAATAGTAAGTTCGGACACATCAATACATAGTAGAAGCTGAGGCACAGACAAGCATGTAACAGGCGTATTTTCGTCATCCAAATGAATTTGCCAATAAATGAAACAATGAGTTGTCCACCAAATGAGGAGAAGCAATTACCTTTGCAAAGATGATGTCCAAGAGCTCAGGGCCTGCTTTGGAATCATAAGGTTCCTGTTGGTAGCTGCAAGTTGACCAGAAAACAACAAAGTCAGTTCAAAGATACAAACTTCATTTAAGATCAGAGGATTTAACACAAAATTCAACAACACGTACCACATCTGCCATCTTATAGGCCTAACAGGCTCGTTCATGTTGGTGTTGAAGAGGTTGAGCCGCCTAGGCTTTGGGCATACCACAGTGTCACCATTATCAAAAGACAAGGAAACTGAAACAGAGCTCCTCATCTCTTCACAAGACGAATAGTTACTGTTCTGTTGGACCCCGCAGTGATTCATTTTCTTTTTTCTGATTGAAGTAACACCTGTTTAAATAGAAATCGTAAGACTCAAATCAAATATGTGCAAAAGCTTGAAGACAAACCCTAGATCTGAGAAAAGGAGAGAGAAGAGCAATTTGAACAATTCCAACTCGGATTGTTTCGTACTTTACAAGATCTGAAATCGACTAAGGGTTGATCGAGATCTGGTCAAAGTAATTTATATAATATTAAATTTGACAGAGGTAGACGGCAACACGAGATTAAAATCTATAAATTTGTATTTCAAAATACAGAATAAAAAAGACAAATATGAAAGCTACGCAGATCCGTTGTAAAAATCGAAAACTTGTTTGTTTTTCATGAATCATATACATATAAATACATAAACAATATCTATCGAAATGGATCTACGAGCATATGCTGACTGGGATGTTTTGAGTAGAAACAAAATTCACAAAAGTTTACAAACTAATAAAAACATGGAGATGCGTGATGGCTCAGGTACAGAAAAAGATAAGTCTCTAATTACATCGAATATTTCAAATCTGATCTTCTCATATTTAATAAAATTAGCCGCGATCTACAGCAGGTCGTAGAGTCTCCAAAGCCAAATTGGGGGAACGACGGTGACCGCTTCATGATCGCAGCGCAGAAAAAAAAAAGAATTACACCAAACCAAAATCACTGTTTTGGTAAAATTACTACAGTTAAACATGAAGAACAAAACTTAAATTAGTAACGTCTCCATAGATCAAGCTGAGCAAAAAAAATTGAAACAAAAATCAGCTGAAAAGGGATCAAATCAACACAAGAAAGTACGAAAGGTGAAAACACAAGGAATCAAAATCACATATATTGACGAAAACAAAGGAACATCACTGAGAAAGTTGATTGAATTTCTCACCTGAGGCGCCTGAAAAGGAAAATCGGAGCTCGAACCCCCTCCCCAAATGAAACAAATACAGAGAAAAATCAAAATAAAAGGAACGAATTTAGGTCAAATAATTAGGCGGAGACGAAGAAGAAGAGGAAACGAAGTAGCTAGGATGGTTCATATATACAGCTCAAAAGGCGAGATAAGAAAAGGATTTTTAATTAAAATATATATTTAATATAAAGAAATGATATTTAATTCAATATCTATATATATATATATATATATATATTTATGAATTATGACTGACGTATGAAATTAAAATATTTAAGAAAAATATAATCAAAAATTTCAAAACAAAAGTTAGCAGGTCGGAATAATTATTTTTAGTGAGGAAAAGCTGTCTGTGAGCGTATGAGAGAGAGAGAGAGAGAGAGAGAGAGAGAGACAGAGACAGAGACAGAAGACGTTTATTTTATTATTTTATTTAATTAATTGTTTTTTATTTAATTTTCTGGAAAAAAATAGGGGTCACGTTGGCGATACCTACGGCGAGAAATCTCATAGGTACTTACACCCGGTCCGGTTTAAAATTTCATTTTCCAACCAAACCCGATTTAAAGTACTGCTCCCTGCGTATTAAATAAATATCCACGATTGAAATAACATATTTAGTAATATATAATTATTATATTTTTTATTAATTAAACGAGTTATTTTATTTCTATATTTTATAAATCTTAAATATTTATGTATTAATTAAAGATAAATTTGAGAATTTGATTATTCCTTTTGAAAATAAACACTTATTTTGAGACAAATATAAATAAAAATATCTTATTTTCCTTTTCTAAAACATTGAAATTTCCATTTTTAGTCCTTTGTGAATGTTGAAAATGCATTTTCATTATGTCTTAAATAAGGAAATTATTTTGAAATAACCATTTTCAAGGATCAAATTCATCACTTAATATTTCTTTTTGAAAATTTCAAAAATATTATTACTTCCATAAGTGGGACGTCCTCAATTTACGAAAAGATCAAAATGTAAAACAAAGTTTTTGAACATGGTCCATAAGTATAAGAACTAAATCTATAAATTAATTTGAGTCCACGAGTAACACTTTCGCTACTTCCACTCATGTTCATATATAAAAAACAAAATTTAAGCTAAAAGTTAACAAATTTGACACCAATGAGACTCGAACTTAGGTATTTCATACAAAAGTAAAAACATTAACCATCAGAGTCTTGTACTTAAATTTCAGTTTAAAAAACTATATAATGGCACATATGCACCATTTAGAAACGTACCTTTTTTCCTTCAAGTAGTAATTCATGCAAAACATATCAATTAATGTAGGTATACCCTGCACGAGACAAAAACCACCCACTAATCCACTATATCACTATTCTGATCTACGGTGAATAATCGTGTGAGAATGAGAGTTAAAGTAAGAAGCGTAAGAAGAGATCTGGATATTTATCAACTTTAATCTCAAACTCACTCATGAATCGCGCTTGATACGGGGATTGATCTGGTGCATCTCGGTACATCTCATTCTAATGTATATCAAATGGTGGAGATCCATTCTTACGCTTCTCACTTTAACTCTCTTTCTTACCGGAACTCAACCCTATAATCTACCCCCCCATCGAGTATCCCCTTCAAGATTTTTTTTTTTTGGGAACATTCATTTTTAAAAGGGGGGAGGGGCTTGGCCTGGGAAGGGGAGAGTGATCAAAAGCGACAAATTGTAAATCTGTTGAAGTTTTTCTATGTAGGTTCTTACCAAGCCTCTCCCACTTGTTTGTCATAGATTTCAGAGAAGAGAAAAGATATGTATTTGGTTCATTTTGCTTTCGTTAGTTAATTCATTTTTCTCTAAAAGTGACTGTTGTAGTTATGTTTTTATACTTTTAAAATGACTCTTTTATATTGAAAAATTTGGATCAACAATACATGTTATAATGATTTTATGAAATTCGAAATTGTTGATCAGTCAAGGTATTGAGTAACTGATAGCCGCATGATCTCGTTGGATAGTTTGAATATTTATGTTGGACATGGTAATACGATTTATAAATTTCAAACAATAATAATTTACATTACACCATATTATTTAAGATTATATTTTGTATTTCAAAATTTTAAACTCTCTTTAATATTAACTAGTATGGGAACCGCGCGTTGCGCGGTAATATGAGTACTTTGATTAATAATCTAAGGATTGTCTATATAAATATATATATTAATTGTTAATAGAATCATCAATAAATCGTATTCAAATAATTCGAAAAAAATTAAATAAAATATAGTTAGTGAAATTTTAATATATACACACATACACACACGTGTATATATATATATATATATATATATATATATATATATATATATATATTGAGAGAGAGATTTGTTTAGTAATAAAGTTGTAAAACTAAATAAAATGAGTAATAATAACAACGGGAATATTAAGGAATCTGACACAAACTCAAGAATAAAAAATATTCCACATAAAGATATGTCTCCTTCAAAGGATGATGTACATGTACCATTTTTCATCCTCAACACACATCTTAACTTCAAAAACACAATAGTGAATAAACCAACCATATGATATATATATAGATATATATATATATATATATATAAAGTGACATACCAAACTTAAAGACTTCAAATCTTTATAACCTAATAGATAAAATTATATTGCAATCAAAATCACAACATGAACATACATAAAATTATAATACGACTAAACTTACGATAAGAACATACTTAAAAATATAATCCAATCAAAATCTTGATACAAACATACGTAACATTCTAATACACTCTAAATTATCATATTCATAAATTCCCACAACCCAAACTTGAAAACTTCAAATTTTCAAGACTTGATATATAAATGTTAAAGAACTCGAAAACCTGCAAACCAAAAAACGTTCAACATAAGTAAAAATTACATAGTGAACTTGAATATTTTAAATCTTCACCTAAAACATAAGAGTTATA
>NC_037540.1:6263074-6271821 GCF_001531365.2 Cynara cardunculus var. scolymus
AAAAAAATGAAGAATTTCAAATAGTTAATTTGATACTAATATCGATATATTTTTGTCAAATTTTTATGATATCTTCAAACATATATTTTTTTCAAAAATAAAAAYATCATTGTTTTCTCAAAATCACATAAAGTCGTATTATAATATCGACTGAGATAAAGAATAAAATGAAATATTAAAATCATGATGTATCTCGCTGCATTGCGCGAGTACGCTTCTAGTTGATATTAATATCAAATTAACTATTTAAAAGTTCTTGTTTTTTATAATTTATTTTTTATTATAATTTAATTTATGTCAAATAGTAAAGTAATTTATTTATGGCTTAACAACAAATTTTTTATAAAGATAATGATTCTGTTAGAACTTGATAATTATCCTAATTATATTTTAAATTTTTTATATTTTAAAATGAGATGTTTATCATTTATTTGATTATGTTTATCCACAGTTAGTTATATGAATTCAAACATGTAACTTTAATAAGTTGTACTTATGCATAATTTACTTGTAATCTTGAATTTTAAGTAATATGCATCAATATACAGTACTTTATGCATAAAAATGAGTTTTAAAAGTTTTTGTCAAATGTTTTATAATATAAATATATTTACTATATTATTAATATGTAAATATATATTTGATTTTAAATACCTTATTTAAAAGTTGTTGGAGATGCTCTTAAAATTCATTTTTTACAACTTTTCACCGCATACATACAACTCTATATTTGTACTTTATAAAATTAATCGATAACCAACCAAATACCATATCGGTTTTTCAAAACCACACAAAAAGTGCAATAAAATTGAGAGGGATATATAATAAAATGAAAAACCAATTAAGGTTAAGGCTTTGAGTTTTTGATCATGAAATCAAGATGTATCACGTTGCATTATATGATACATATACAATAATATACAATGTGGGTTGAATTCTGGTGAGAATGAGCGGTAAAATGAGAAGCATAAAAAAATATCTCTATTCTTAGATGCATATTAGAATGAGATGCACCAGATCAACCCTTGTATCAAGCATGATTCATGTGTGAGTTTGAAAATAAAGGTGATCAACGGTCCAAACCACTTCTTATCGTTTCTCATTTTAACTCTTTTTTTTATACGATCCATCCCTTGTATAATACATATTATACATTATATATAATATATATGTATAATAATACTAACTAGAAGGGTACTCGCGCAATGCAGCAAGATACATCTTGATTTTAGTATTTCATTTTATTCATCTTAGTCGATGTTATAGTATGGTCTTATGTGATTTTGAGAAAAACGATGATGTTTTTATTTTTGAATAAAATATAAGTTTGAAGATATCATAAAAATTTGACAAAAATATATCGATATTAGTATCAAATTAACTATTTAAAATTCCTCATATTTTTGTTTAATTTTTCAATTTAATTTTTTTATAATTTAATTTAGGTACAATAACGAAATAATTTATATTTGGTTTAATAATATAATTTTCTTATAGAAACAATAATTATTTATTTTGTTAGAATTCGATAATTATTTAATTATATTTTAGATTTTTTATATCTTAAAATGAGATGTTTATCCTCTATTTGATTATTTTTATCCGCAGTTAGTCATACGAATTTAAACATCGAACTTTAATAAATTGTACTTTTGCATAATTTACTTGTAATTTTGAATTTTAAATAAACATTGGTTTTATGTGGTTTTGAGAAAGTGATAATGTTTCTATTTTTGAATAAAATATAAATTTAAAAATATCATAAAATTTTGAAAAAAAAAATATCAATATCAGTATTAAATTAATTTTTTAAAAGTTTTTGTGTTTTGGTGTAATTTTCTTAATTAATTTTTTTAATTATAATTTAATTTAGGTCTAGTAACAAAGAAATTTAATTTAGGTTTAATAATATAATTTTTTATTAAGATAATAACTAAGTATTCCGTTAGTTACCAATGATTATCCTAATTATATTTTAGATTTTTTATATTTAAAATGAGATGATTATCCAATATTTGATTATGTTTATCTGCAGTAGACGAATTCAAGTATATAGCTTTAATAAGTTGTACTTATGCACAATTTACTTGTAATCTTAAATTTTTAAGTAATATGCATCAATAAATAACACTTTGTGCATAAAAAATCGTTTTTAAGAGTTTTTGTCAAATGTTTTATAATATAGTATATAGATAATTTAGGTTCAGTAACAAATAAATTTAATTTAGGTTTAATAATATAATTTTTTATAAGATAATAACTAAGTATTCTGTTAGTTATCAATGATTATCCTAATTATATTTTAGATTTTGTATATTTAAAATGAGATGTTTATTCAATATCTGATTATGTTTATCTACAGTTAGTTAGATGAATTCAAGTATGAAGTTTTAATAAGTTGTACTTATACACAATTTACTTGTAATCTTAAATTTTAAGTAATATGCATCAATAAACAGTAATTCGTGTATAAAAGATCATTTTTAAAAGTTTTTGTCAAATGCTTTATAATATAGTATAGATAATGATAATAAATGATTTGATGTTCACAAACTAAATCAATTTTGTTTTGGAAATTTAAAAATACTTTAAAAATAAAATGTAAATCACAATAACTCAAATCAAATTCATTTAATATTTCCAACAAATTCTACATAATATTTTTAATAAAGAATTAAAAGTTAGATTCTTTGAAAAATAAATATACCCCATCAAATTTTTTTAATTAATATAACACCATACATTTAATATTTCAATTAAAACAATATTTTCTTCCTTGTTAAAATTAGTTTCAATTTTTTTGAACTTAAATGTTTCTCTTTCTTCATGCTTTCTCAATTTAAAGTAACAATATTAAAGAATCTACCAAATAAATAGAAAACAAAATCTCCATTATATATGTATAGATTTTTTCTAAAATTTGTTTTTTCAGATCCAATATTATAATACAATATAATAATTAATTAAATTTTTTTTAATCAATATATTATATTTTTTAATTGACTTATTTTTTAACATGTAATTTTTAATCATTTTACCTTTTTATCAGATAGTTTTTGTCAAACATGATTAATTCATCAGTTAGTTTATCAATCACCAACTAACTTAGAACATATTCAACAAATTTTTCAAAATGGAGAACCAAAAATTAAAATCTCGAAAAAAGTTATATTCTTCTCTAATAGATTTCCCATTTTGGATAATTTAATATTGATTATAATATTATATTATAATATTTCATTTATTTATTAAAATATTATTTCTCTCTTTTATTTTATTTTTAAATTTCTTATTGGTGATCTTACTTGGTTATTATTTTTGGGATGTTCTCTACATTTAAAAAAAAAATTCTCTCTTCTACTTTATTTAGTTTGAAGATAGTTATAAAGAAGCTGTTAGAACAAAATATTAACTCAAAATTTAATTTTTCTTCTTCATTTAAAAAAACTATTAGAAGAGTATTTGCGCAATACAATGAGATACATCTCGATTTTAATGTTCTATTTTTTTGACACTGTCGATGTTATAATACAATTTCATGTGTTTTTAATAAAGTAATAATGATTTTATTTTTGAATTAAATGTAAATTTAAAGATATTATAAAATTTTAAAAATAATATATCAACATTAGTATCAAATCAACTATTTAGAAGTTATCATTTTTAAAATAATTTATTTAATTTATTTTTTTATTATAATTTATTAAGTTTAACAAGAAAATAATTTATTTTTGGTTTAATAATATAATATTTATAAATATAATAATCAAAGATTCTGTTAAAACTTAATGATTATCTTAATTATATTTTAGATTTTATATATTTAAAATTAGATATTTATCTTATATTTATACATAAAAAATAATTTTTAAGAATTTTTATCAAATTATTATCAGGTTACGAACTCAAAGAAACCCCAACCTCCCACCAGCTGTAATTCTGAAAAATATTCCAAACTCGTGGTTTGGACGTCAGACACCGCAAGGAAGCCTCTAGGTAACTACACCCGGTGGCATCTTATGTAATTTTTTCTAAAACTAGTGGCTCATATTCATGGCCAACCCTTATATATACCCCTCCATCCCTGCCGTTTATCTACATTACGTTTACGATTAACCCTAAACCATTACAATTCGCCTCTTCTTCTTTCATCATCATCATCATCATCTTGCTCTATACAATTCTCTTTAACTGTAAGTCTGTTATCCTATTTCTTCTGTTTCCGATTTCTGCGTTTTCTTCTTTTATTGATGTTTTTTGGGTTTTCTTGCAGATCGGATTCTTAATTGTTTGTTCGAGAGAAATCATACATACCAAACCTTGAATTGTAAGTGTAAATCTCTCATAATAGATCGATGGGAATGATATGTCTTTATATGAATGTATATGCATATTCTCACAATAGGAACCTATGCATGTGTTGCGCCTCAGATTTGGACCTAGGGTTTTCAATCTTGTGACTTGTATTAAGTTTTTGAGGTTTTGATTGGATTTCAAGGCTGTGTGATCAAATTTTTTGTAAGAATAACATTCTGAAGGAATGGCGTCGTTTTTTTTCTAAATTTTATTAAACTCTTCTGTATATGGTTTCAGATATTGTTTTTATGATCTAGATAATATTTTTGTTTTAGATCGGGGATATGTGCCTGTTTTTTTTTAAACATTTGACTCGGTTTTATAATGGAAGTATTGGGAAACGATATGTTCGGTTGATTGTTGAGGGCCTGCTACGTTTATTTTTGATTTTTTTAGATAATAGTTGTACTTCTGTTCTTGTTAAGTCTTGTTTTGTTCGAAGACTGGTGATCAAGTTTGAGCAATAGAAAGAGATGAATTTAGCTTTGAATTATGGCTCATCCATCCATCTCTTGTAGTTGGGTCATGTTATGCATAATAAGGATAATTATTGGGCATCTATTATTCTTGGGCTGTTTTGGCTGTAAGGCTATGTTCCTTATGGTCTGTAACATAAGTTCTTGATGTTTTGAAAATGTTTCCAGAATTCCTGCTGTTATGGCCATCTCATGTGCCTTCTCTGAATTATACAAAAAATAGTTTCTGATTTTAACTTGGTATTGTATAATGTATATGTATCTGCTGAACTATCATGTTCACTTGACAAATAGCCATTCTTTTATCGTAACTTGTCTCTATGCTCTTCATTGGGAAGTGATTTTGTTTTTGCTTTTCTAACATTGTCATATGTTTGATGAAACAGGAAAACTGAATGTTCTAATGGAGACCAAAGGTGGGAAAAAGTCTAGTAGTAGTAGTAAATCTTTATTTTATGAAGCTCCCCTAGGATACAGCATTGAAGACGTTCGACCAAACGGAGGAATCAAGAAGTTCAGATCGGCTGCTTACTCCAACGTACGTGTTTGGGCAATGACAGTATTCTATATTTCATGCTTGATGTTTATATTTTTTAGAGTTTGTTGTTTCTATTGGTTCTATACTGATACTCTGTTTTCATCTTCCTGATGCAGTGCGCTCGCAAACCATCCTGATATAGCTTGAGTTAGGTTCCCTTCACGTCGATTGACGTGCTTTTAATTTACTGCTTTCCAATTAGTTTAGTATTAGCACCCTTTTTCCTCCTTTTCTTCTGTTCTCGGATTCTTTTGTCATTGCTCCCTTGGTGGTTAAGTTGTTCCCTAGAAAGAAATGGCGCAGGCAGTTTCTGCAATTGGTTTTGAAGGTTATGAAAAGAGGCTCGAAATAACGTTTGTTGAGCCAAGCATCTTTGCTGATCCTGAAGGGCAGGGTCTCCGGGCGCTTTCTAAAGCCCAACTGGATGAGATTCTGAACCCAGCTGAATGCACAATAGTCTCTTCGTTGTCAAACGACCAGGTAGACTCATACGTTCTATCTGAGTCTAGTCTATTTGTTTTCCCGTACAAGATCGTCATCAAAACTTGTGGGACAACCAAGCTGCTTTTGTCGATCCCGCCCATTATGAAGCTTGCTGACTCCATCTCCCTCACTGTCCGGTCAGTGAGGTACACCCGTGGTAGCTTCATCTTCCCTGGTGCGCAGTCCTACCCACATCGCAGCTTCTCCGAAGAAGTTTCTGTGCTCGATGGTCATTTCGAGAAGCTTGGTTTGAGCAGCAAAGCGTACGTGATGGGTGGTTTCGACAAACCCCAAAAATGGTTCATTTATTCTGCTTCGGCTGGACCTGTATCCTCTGGAGATCCTGTCTACACACTGGAGATGTGCATGACTAGTTTGGACAGGGAGAAGGCATCTGTCTTCTACAAGACTCAATGGAGCTCTGCTGGAACCATGACGAACGACTCTGGTATACGAAAGATACTCCCAGACTCGGACATCTGCGATTTTGAGTTCGAGCCATGTGGTTATTCCATGAATGCAATTGAAGATGGTGCGATCTCAACCATTCATGTGACCCCTGAAGATGGTTTCAGTTATGCTAGCTTTGAGGCAGTTGGGTACGATCTAAAAGCAGTGAGCCTGGAGAAGATGGTTGAAAGGGTGCTGGCGTGTTTTGAACCAGGTGAATTCTCGATTGCTGTTGGTGCAGCCGTGGCATCAAAGTCTCTCGAGAAGACATGCTGGATTGATGTGGATGGATACAGCGTGGAAGAGACGTGCGGTGAAGAACTGGGCGGAGAAGGTTCAATCATTTACCAGAAGTTTGTGAAGAAAGATGGGAGCTGCTGTGGTTCTCCTCGATCTGTTTTGAAAAGTGGGAGCTGGAAAGAGAAGGAGAATGAAGAAAAGGAGTAAGAGTAGATTTAGTAGTAAGTAATGAAGAAGGGTTGTGTCTTGTGTTATGTTGAATAAGAGTCGTATGGCTGCTGTTTGTTTCCTTTGGACTGTTGCGTTTTTTGATTTCTGTTTAAAACATTGGATGGATAATGATGCTGCTTATGATTTTATTTTAGTTTAGTTTTTGATATTCATATCATGATTACGAGTTACATTTACGTTGAAATTAAACGAAGAATGAAGGAAGACTTGATTTTCTTTTCTAATGCTAATGCTATTTGACAACTTTATATAAAAAAAATCTCTTTATGTATTATTTTATTTAAAGAATATCATCATGCGTTTGAAAGCAGAAGGAAGAATAAGGAGAATGTATAATAATTGAATCCGATATGGTGGCAAGGCAACTAACTTGGTACAACAAATATGGTCAAATTTGGTAAAGTGTGGGGATCTGAATTAAATGATTATTTTGTAACAGAAATATCTTTTGACAAGTAAGTAAAGTTGGTTGGTAATAATTCCCCAATTAATCGAAAACAAGGAGATATCAGCCCCCAATCTCCTTTCTTTAAGGCTTAATATTATTAAATCAGCATCTAAATAAAATGTCTTGTGATAATCTACGGTTCAAAACAAACTTATAAGTTGAGCAATATTTTTGGAAATAAATATGCGAATAATGTTTTTATTTATTAAATATTTGCGCTGACAAAGAAGAAAATATATGGAGCAAACCAACCCCACATCTAACTTTTTGGCTCTTTTTCCTTACTTTAGAATATTTAATTATTAAATGGATCATTATTTCAATATATTTTAAACCAACACGTCTTATGTCCACTTTTTGTTTTTGCCTTTTACATTCCCTCGTATCAATTATCTTCTTTATTTGTTTTTACAGTATTATTTATCATATATACTAAAATATTAATCGATTTAACTATGACAACTTGTTTCATATGGAAAGCAGTTATCAATAGCTTATAGCATAGTTTTAAGTTGAATTTGAAAATTAATAGGCTAACATGTTATTTTAGGCTTTAAGATATAAATTATCTGTAACATCTCAAGCTAACTATACCAAATCTTGTCCCCTTTGTTTATATCTGGATATACGATTTTAAAAAGCATGAAATAGAAGACGTATCCATTGTTTTATAAGACGACATCTCTTCTTCTCCTGAGCCGATATGAGATTTATATCAATCATGAATGAAAAATATGTGTTTATAAGAACATTTCCAACAACTGCGATAAAATCGAGAAACGAGAGATTTATCTTCCTCCAACAACTATGTTATCCTCTATTTTAAAAATAAAAAAAAAAGACCCGAGAGAATGTAAAAAATCTCTAAATAGAGAGAGAGAGAAATTATTATTTTAATATTTTTTTACCAATAAAAGATTTTAAAAATAAATGTTTAATAGAAAAAAATATTTTTTTATTAAATATTTTAATAATACAATCAATGTTAGAATTACTAAAATAAAATAACCACTGAAGTTGAATGTAATCTTTTTAGAGAATTTGACTTTTAATACTTTGTTTTACAAAAAAATATAACATAATTATTGGAGATAATAATCAATATTTTTCTGTAAATATATTTTTATTTAAATATATAAATCAACAAATAAAAATATATAGAAAAGACAAAGGAGGAAAAAAAAGCCGGAAAGTAGGTTACAGCTTTGGCATCTAAGGGTGATTGTCGTCTAGTCTTTCAAGACGTGATTCCAACTAAGCATCCCGTGCCAACATTATTATATATAAATAGAATTTGAAAATTATGGTAAGAAGCATGATTTTATTTTTGGATCAATTCTAATCAAAGAGAAACATTAAATCTAAACTAAATTAATTTTCTTCTAAAACACAATTTATGAGTTGGTTCGAGATTAAAAGTAATCAAAAGTTAAAATCTCCTTTCACACTTCTCATTTTAACTTATATTCTCACACGATCCTTGATCGCTATATATATATATATATATATATATATATATATATAT
>NC_037540.1:6272726-6274422 GCF_001531365.2 Cynara cardunculus var. scolymus
GAGTTTCTAATTCGAAATGTCCGCTTGGTTTACAGGACGTTTCCGTAAGCACCTGATTTCTAAAATATCCTAAAACGGACAAAATAAACTTAATAGATTTGCAGAAGCTTAAACTATATACAAGACGAAGGACATTAGCTACCTATTATCTAGATACTTGCAGTTACAACCAAAAGACAACTAATAATTTACAATCTATAGCTGTATTCGACTAACTATATAATACCAAAAGAGTCGTGCTACTGGAAGCACCAAAAGCAAAGATCTCAATCTACCCGAGCTTGTTCTTTGCCTTATATACACGGCCTGGTAAAAATGTGAACAACTAAAAGGGTAAACACAAAATGCTTAGTAAGTAAACGGGAACTACTAATTACTAAAGCTTCACAAATGTAATCTATGGAAGTCAATGATCACGAAGGATGTAAATCATGTAATAAGTAATCATCATTCGAGAATCATACATCTGAATATCAAAATATGCAACTAGATCGTGTGAAAGTCAATAATTGATATGTACTGCCACCGAGCTATCCCGGTTGTGGCAAGCACAACAATATATATCATAGATTTCATACTACCCGAGCTATCCCGGCCAGTGGAATGATCTTTCCACCCGAGCTATCCCAGACAGTGGGAAAATGACTGGACTCTAACACGGTCAAATACGCACCATACCCGAGTAATCTTAGCTGATATGGGCTTAAGCGTGCCTCCCCGGGTGAAACACAAAGTAACCATCGAGTAGCATGTATGGAAGGACGGAGTGTAATAGCCAATAATCTCTTGAAATTGATAAGGAGACATAACATGGATGAGTGTGGAAGCAAGTAACAAATAGATAACACATGTCTAGCAAATAGCAAGTTAAGTAGCCCCATAAATTCACAGTGCTTTTCTATACTCAAAAATCGAGCCAACTTAGGCTCTACGTCCATATATGTCTAAACATCGTCCAACGGTCACTCTGGAAGAACCAAGTGAGCTTATTTAACACCTGTAATATGTACCCAAAATTTCATAAAGATCCGACAACAAAAACTTAACCAAACTTAATTTAAACTCATTTTAGGCACTATAATTCACAGCTCAAAATCAACTTTTTATCAGTTTTTAGATGCAACAGGCTAAAATCCATATTTTGGATTCAATCTTTATTCCAACAATCAAAATACCATCTAACCATGTTTATATTATTGATTACAAGATTAATACTCAAGAATTTCACCAAAATAGCCATTAATGAAGAAAATCAAAGTTTAACCTATGTTCTTCATTTTCGAAAGCTCCATATCATCAATCAAGCATCATAACAACTTAGTTAGGCTATAACCAATCTAAATACAACATATTACTAATATAACTCAAATTAGGTTTCATTGATTTCATCTCTAACTAGCTTCAAATCAAGAGATTAACCAATGAAATAGTTATACCTTAATTGGAGGATGAATTTGACATCAAAATCAAGCAAAAACCCTTTGAAACAACCTTAATTCACCCCTATGAAGCCAAAATCGCCCTTGGTAGTAAGTTTTGGAGATGAGAGTCTGTTTTGGGTGAAAAAGAAGGTAAATAACATGTATATCCGACTTTTACGAGTTGGGGCTGAGTTGACTCGGCTGAAAACTCGGTTTGACCACTAATCACTAAAAATCGCATAACTTTTCGCTCGGACCTTCGTTTTTGACGTGGT
>NC_037540.1:6276468-6312349 GCF_001531365.2 Cynara cardunculus var. scolymus
ATATTTAAAATGAAATGTTTATCCATAATTTATTTGTAATCTTGAGTTTTAAGTAATATACATTAATAAACAGTACTTTACACATAAAAAATGGTTTTTAAGATTTTGTGTCAAATGATTTATAATATAGAATATATATTTTTTATATATAATTTAATTTAAGTTTAATAATAAAATAATTTATTTTTGATTTAATATTTTAAATTTTATAAAGATAATAATTAAGTATTCTGTTAGAATTTAATGATTATACTAATTATATTATAGATTTTTATATTTAAAATGAGATGTTTATTATGTATTTGATTGTTTTTATCTGTAGTTAGTTACACAAATTCAGATATGAGATGAAATCGGATAGGTATGAAATCGTATAGAGATGAACGGGTTTAAAAGTTTTTAAGAGTTTAAAATTTTTTAAGAGTTTTAGCTAAATGCTTTATAAGATAGTATAGATAATCAGTTTTGAATAAAAAGATGAATATAATTAAGATTTATAATTAAATGGCTTTATTAAAAATGAAAACGAAACAACCAATAGAAAACTAACACATAGCCCAAATATTTTGACTATGTGTTGAAATTTTGACCAATCTCTTTTCATTCCATGACATGATCGCATCAAATTATTTATTTAATTATAATTTTTAACTTTAATTCCCCTTTGGTCTTGTGTATAATTAGTTTGCTCGAGAATCGAGATCACTACTAAACATCGGATGAATTCGGTGAGGTTTTTTTAATCTTTGAATAGTTTTATTAAAATGTAATATATGATTGTTAAAAAATATCATGTTCGACAGAAAAAATAGTTTTTTAATGGTTCTAAAACCCTCTGAATAATTTTGTATTTTAGGCCTCCGTAAACCATTGAGCGCCCTAATTTCAATCTGAGCAATTGCTAAATAACCATATTTCATTTTGCATTATATCATATGAACCTCTTAATCATTTTGACAACTTAATCATTCTACACTAAACCATTCAACAACTGTCAAATAGTTCTTTTATATCGTTAACCCAACAGTCTCTCTTAGGGGTGTAAACGATCCCAGACAACTCGCGAGCTATTCGAGATCGACTCAGTCAAAGCTCGGTCAACACTCGACTCGACTCGAACTCGAGCTCGACTCGATATATTAACGAGTCGAGTCAAGCTACCCAATACTCGACTCGAAAAGCTTGTGAGATACTCGATTATTTTATATATAATTAGTTTTAAAATATAATCAGTGTTTATGATAAATTTTGTAAAATATAAATAATAAAAATGTCTTATATTTTTAGATATTTAAACAAAATTATGTATTTTTTAATTATAAATATTAATCAACTTTTATTAAAATCAGAATTAAAAAAGAATAAAGAAAAACTACAAAAAAGGTTAGTGAGATTGTTCTACATTGGAAGAGAGATGGTAAAGGAAGGGAGAAAAGATGTTATAAAAACAGAGGGAGATGAGTGAAATTTCTAACTTTATTTTTTTGATGATAGTTGATCCCTTTAGTTTTATAAAAACTAAGAAAACATCTTTAAGTTTTAAAATTTATAATAGAAAGAACCTAAAATTTCATAAATTTTCAATGAGTGAGTTTGGTTCGAGTTTAATTTGAGTTGTAGTTCGAGCTTAGTTTGGGCTTGATTCGAGTTTGAGCTTGAAAAATAGTTATCGAGTTCTAGTCGAGCTTTGATTTTTACTACTTATGAGTTTTGGTGAAGGAAAGAATTGATGAGTGTGTTATAAGTATAGAAGGATGTGAAGTACCTATACAGTTATTCCCTTTACCTTTTAAGAGAATTTGATGTAATCATAGGCATGAATTGGTTATCTGAAAACCAAGCCAATATAGTCTGTAATGAAAAGATGATTCATATAGACTTACCTGAGAAAGGAAGAGTTGTGATATATGGAGATAAGCGTGATCGTTACTCTAGCCTAATTTCAGTTTTGAAGGCTAGGAAGTATGTACAGAAAGGATGTGCTAGTTTTCTTGCATATGCTATAGATGTACAGAAAGAGAAGGGAAAGATGGGGGATATTCTAGTTGTAAGGGAATTTCCTGAGGTATTTCCAGAAGATTTGATAAACTTACCTCCAGATCGAATGATAGACTTTCAGATTGAATTAATTCCTGGAGCAACACCTGTTGCGCGTGCACCATATCGATTAGCTCCTTCTGAGTTAAAGGAATTAATGTCTCAATTGAAAGAACTGTTAGATAAAGGTTTTATCAGACCAAGTACTTCTCCGTGGGGTGCACCGGTGTTGTTTGTGAAAAAGAAGGATGGATCAATGAGAATATGCATTGATTATCGGGAGTTGTATAAATTGACAATCAAGAATAAATATCCTCTTCCAAGAATTGATGACTTGTTTGATCAATTGGTTGGGGCTACTTATTTCTCAAAGATTGATTTGTGGTCTGGTTATCATCAATTGAAGATTAGAGATGAGGATGTGTCTAAAACAGTTCCGTACACGTTATGGTCATTATGAGTTTCTGGTAATGCCATTTGGACTCACAAATGCGCCKGCAGCATTTATGGATATGATGAAAAGGGTGTGTAGTCCCTATCTGGATAAATTTGTGATTGTTTTCATTGATGATATTCTGATATATTCCCGATCAGAAGAAGAACATGCACATCATTTGAGATTAATTCTGGAAATTGGTTTTTGAGTTCGATCGAGTATAATGATACTCGAGCTCGACTAGCATAATTTCACCCGTAGTCTGTATCTCTCTCACTCATGTGAGGGCTAGACCAATGTTTTTAAATAATTATATATATATATATAGAGAGAGAGAGAGAGAGAGAGGTGAATTATTATACAACCCTTTACATTTGTACAACCAATTCAACCTAATCTCAATCGTCCATTTAATTTGATGAATATGAGATTTCATAGAAGTTTTGATTGTTTCCTAATATAAAGTATTGATCATAATTAATGAAACATATTCATTTTCTATAAATATTATTATAATAAATGAACTCTAATCATTTTTATAAATATCTCAATTGATTGAGTTGCATTGATTGTACAAATGRAYATGRTTGCATWTGAAATATACCATATATATATATATATATATATATATATATATATATATATATATATATATATATATAAATTGGGATCAATTTAAATAAGAATATTAAATATTGTAAGGGAGAGGTGGGGTAGAGCATCTCTAATAGAAACCTGTTTTTTCTATCTTTTATTACCACATCACTTTCAATACACCATGTTAAGAATTTAAATAAAAGTACATGGATAATACTTCTTAGGACATCTCTAACCTAATACTAAAAAAAAAAAAAAATAAGGTGTTTTCGTCTCCAACCTAAAACTCAGAGACTAAAAAAATAGAGGTTAATACAGGTAAGCATCTATTTTTTATAGTAATCTTATAATGAGATTTTATAGTTATATAGAGAAATTTCTTTTGAAAATTCATGAAATTGTGATAACCTTGAGAACTTGTGCACCATGTATTATTTTATATGATATTTGTTCCATCTAAGATTGGGATTTAAAATATTGACTAGCATATATTTATGTACATCATAATTCAAACCAAGATGATTTTCATGATGGAATGATTTGATTAAAGATTTGGTGTTTACATCTTAATTGATTGAAATAAATTAGAGGGATAAATTGTAATTTAGAACATTTTTTATTCAATCTATAAAACAAATTACAATTGACAGATCTAGAAAAATTAGACACATAGCAATGGGCTGACTTCAGTGATAGGTTAGTAGACTATAAGGCAGGCCCGTATGGTCCATCTAATTCTAATAACAACCTATTTTTCGGATACTTATTTTATATATTAAATAAATTGTATTATAGTAATAAAAAAGAAAAAAAATGATATTTAGAAACATGCTAAGATTTAAATTAAAAATATGGGCAAGTTTTTATTTTACCATTTAAAAAAAAACAATTTTGGACAATTTATATTAAAGATGTATATATATATTATAGGGGCCTATTCAAGATAGAATTGAGTTGTTTGTGGTAACTGTAAGAACCAATATTAACCACAAATCAATAGATAAATTAGGAAATTTATAAATTTGGTAATTTTAAATTAAAATCTTAATGTAAGGATATTTTTGGTATTTTAAAACTCTCCTCTCTTCTCTCTCCGGCCACCGTTCTTCGGCCTCCGGCCACCGTCCTCCGGTGATACCACTGTGATACCTAAAAATATTGATTCTGTTAAACAAAAGATACATTGTGATACCTAATCATATATAAGATGCATAGTGATACCACTATGTTACATATTCGATCGACCACACAAACGACATCAATGTGATACCCAAGCACATATATGATGCATTGTGATACCATTGTAGTATCACCGGAGGACGGTGGCCGGCGGACGGTGGCCCGAGGACAGTGGCCGGAGAGAGAAGAGAGGAGGGAGGAAAGTTTTAAAATACCAAAAATATCCTTGCATTAATATTTTAATTCAAAATTGCCAAAATTATAAATTTCCTAATTTATTTATTGATTTGTGGTTAATATTGGTTCTCACAGTTACCACAAACTAATTAGTTCTCAATTGATTAGGCCCCTATATATATATATATATATATTGAGTTATTATACAACTCTTTACATTTGTACAACCAATACAACTCAATTTCAACCGTCTATTTAATTTGATGAATATGTGATTTCATAAAAGTTTTGATTGTTTTTAATATAAAGTATTGATCATAGTTAATGAACTCTAGTCATCTTTCATAAATATTCAAATAATAATAAATGAACTATTATCATTTCTATAAATATCTCAATTGATTAAGTTAGACTGATTGTATTTGAAATATAAATAGCAATACAAAATGTACATATGAAAAAGTGTGTTTGAGGTGTAGTGGTTAACTTGAGCAGAGACCCTTTCTGGAAGGTGTCAGCCATGCATCTCTACACGTTTCTTACCCCCTTCTTCTTTCTGTATGTGTACTTTTGGATTGTATGCCACTTCAACTATCGGTGAGTTTAAGCGTCCGGTTAGATAAAAACTTACTTTTGATTTTTTATTTTTTTGAATCAACTGTTTGAATCATTTCATCATTTTTGGTACATGGATGTTACCAAAACGTTGTTAATAAGATCAGTCGTTATTCGTTCTCATTGACAAATTTAATCGAGCACTTGAAGCTCATTAACAAATTAAGGAGTAATCCATAAAAATTCAAAAATCAAAATATCTCATGAAGAAATAACCGAAAATCAAAATACAGATTCTAAATTACATGAAGATTTAGCTTAGTTAGTTTATGAGAAAATGGAAATTCAAGTATGCATGTGAGGATAAGCCATAGGCTTATTCATTAAGCTATAAAGAAACACCTCATTATAAATGTGTAAATAAGCCCATTCACCCAATAAGCCTAGCTATCATCAAGTTAGAAGTAAACAAAATCAACATAAATTTGTTTTTCTTGTTGAATTATATACGAAAACAGCTTTTTTTGGAGCATGAATACGTGAGTGTTTTGGATTGAAATGAAGAAGGTGAAGTAAAGACATGTGGAAAGACTTGCAACACGTAAGTTGTTTGTTAAAAATTACGGATTTAATTTGTTTCGTTGGTTACAGATTTTCGGTTTTTATCCATATGGTTTGTAATTCATTTCTATTTTTGTATCTGAGTTCAAGACATTACTTTTAAGTATGAATAACTTTAATAAAAGTGAATTGTAAACCATAAAAACAATAAAAAATTTAAATCATAAAAAAGTAATTAATAAATTATAAACTATAGAAATGAAAATTATAATTTAAAAATTATAAAAATAAAAATAGAAATTCCCAAGAAAACACGTAGACTAAAAACATGATTCAAAGAAGAGTAAGATATTAAAGTAAACTATATGTTTTTATGATATCCCGAACCCAAAATGCGGATTAATCATTACCTAAATTCGTTCCTGAAAATGTGTAACTTCCATGTTAAAAAGGTTTGAATTTTGTACTACATAAATAAAATAATCTTATTATTATTATTATTATTATATCTAGATTTTTAATGAAATTAATATATGGTTCCATCATCCCAAAATAAATCGTTATAATAGAAATGACACATAACTCAGGTATGTATAATGATTACACTTTTTAATTAATAAAATAATAATTTTATCTTTAATTATAAAGAGAGAAATTTTCTGCTTCACATAATCTTTATATATATTAAAGAAAAAATCACTATGTATGATGTAATCTCTTCCAAAAGCTAGGAACTTTTTATCTTTTTTCTCATTTTTTTAGTTTTAATACAAATTAACTTAAAGACTATTATGCCCCTGTAAGTAAATTATATGTTTCATAACAAATGAGATTTTTTTTGGTAATTTTGCATCTAACTCAAGTTTAACCTCCTAAACTATTTAACTTCTTGATATACATTCAACTTAAGTTTAATCTTTTAGAATATACAAAATTTTGATAAACAGTCTTTTTATTGTTTATTGCAATTGATTTACCTTCTCAATCTCCTTATTTCTCAATATCTTCCTCTTCATTTAGTTTTGGCGTAAATTGCTATCAAGAAAATAATTGATTATGTTCTTGAAAACATTTTCACATACACCCAGGTTCAACGAGGACTACTTTATAACGGAAGATTAGTACAATGAATTTTTGACGATAATGGTAGCTTTATATCTTAATTCCTTTTTCTCTTGGTTGTTTTAACTTTGATCTCTCCATCTCTTTATTTCTCAATCTTTTCATCTCCGTTTAGTTTTGACATTTAAGAAATAATCGGTTATGTTTTTGAAAATATTCACACGCACCTAAGTTCAACCGAGACTACTTCATTGCGGAAGATTAGTATGGTGAAATTTTACTGAAAATGGTAATATTTATCTTTGTGCCATTTTCTCTCGGTTGTTATAATTTTGGTCCCTATTTTCATTCTACACATGAACACCAACAATTTATTTAAATGTCCGAGTGCTTTTTTTTGGTTTGAACTCACATCAGCAATATTCTTTATCCTTAAGACGATGAAAATAAAAAAAAGTCCAACTTTATGTTTTCCGCAACTGCGTTCATCAGATGAAGTTTCTTTTACTCTGCTATATTATCATGCACCTACTTATGCAAATTGTAATTTTTATTGTCTTAAAATTTGTATTTGTTATAACTTAAAATAAATTCTTTGTAACCCAAAATGAGTTTTATTAAGATTTATAAAAGTGCTAACAAAGGTTTCACGAAGTAGTTCACTTTCCAAGCTCAAACAGTTTTTTGCAACAAGCTCGTTCAGGAACATGGTTATAAAAAGATTGCCAAAAAAATAATACTAACTTTTGTAAAAAAAATGTTACACTAAGAATATACAAAGTAAATAAATTAAAAGTTTTTAATTCTATTAAATGTTGTATAGATAATAGTTATTATAAATAAAACATAATATAGAAAATGAAAGGGTTTAATAATTTAATTAACACTTTATGAACTTTGATTTTGTGCTTGTTTGTATGGATTGGTAAATGAAAATTTTGCATATAGAAGCTCTGATGGTTGGAGTACTGATGGCAATTGGTGATATAATGCCTCAAAAGCTCTCTAACATCAAGAAATTACAAATATGTTGACTTTTTTTCCCTCAAAATAATATGATATGATTGTTTTCCATCTTAGAGTTTAACATAATTTTTACAGAAGGGTTCTTTCATTAATTATTCCGTTTTAAAGCCCAATAAAACTTGATGTGTTATATTTGTTGTTAAGTTTGTTTATTGTTGTCAATTGACTTATGTTTTGGTGCATCTCTTTGTTTTGATCTTAGATAGTTCTCTTTTTGTTTTGATTCTTCTAAATGATAGGTGTAAGGGAGCATGAGTGAATGTGTAATTGTATTAGTGGCGATTTAATTGTGTTATTATATATGTTATACTAATATACTTTGCTACTAGTAAGGGTAGAATGAGAAAATAAGTATTTACTTTTGAAAGTTGACACTTATTTTAGAATAAACTAAAATTGTAATTTATACAATTATTTTGGGACAAGAGGAGAGAGAGAGAGAGAGAGAGAGAGAGAGAGAGAGAGAGAGAGAGAGAGTGTCTGTGTGTACATAGGAGTCAAAATGAGAAACGTAAGAAGGGATCGAGATTCTTAATTAGTTTTAATCTCTCCCTCATCCCATGAATTGCACTTCTCACGAGAATTAATTTGGTACATCTCAGTCCATCTCATTAGTGTTGATCTTCAATCAATTGATCCAAGCACGAAGATCTCTTCTTATCTTTTTGCACCATAACTTCCTAACAGAACCCAACCATGGCGAAAGATCATGTGAGAAAAAGAGTTAAGGTGAGAAGCGCAAGAAATGATCTGGACCCTTGATCACCTTTAATCTCAAACTCACTCATGAATCGCACTTGATACGAGGATTGATCGGGTGCATCTTATCTAACTAACTTAACATCTGGTCATATCCAATCATATATAATCCTTTAAAGTCAAATTATTTTGATGATTCCAATTCCACCAAATTTCATTCTGCAAACCAAACACCGTCCTAAATTCATGGTTAGAACCTTGAAAAGCTGGATTACATTCCCTACCTTAATTAATTACATAACATAGAAAAGGAAAAAAGGATAGGTTGAGATTGAGGGAGCATTCAAATTAATGGGAAGTCACTAAACAAGAACATATTCTTTCTTTGTTTAAACAAGTAAAAAGAAGCCACATGAAGGTGCCAAAATAACAACCCATTCATTTGCTTTCCTTTTCCTTTTCCTTTATCAAAAGTTATTCGATAGATCGATCGTCCCTTTCTTCTTTATTCCTACTTTCTTCTTTAGGCTATTGGGAAGAGGAGAAGGGTTAACGGTGGTCATCTTTTTGGCCTTTCGGCTCATAAGGTGCCGTAAAACACCATATATAATCGTTTACTTTTCCCTTCGAAATGATGCCCAAATTCTTCTCTTTATGACCGGAACATAAGGTGTGGTTGAATAATCGGTTAAGACATCAAAAACGTCAACCATAAAGCTAAAATATACATGAAAAAGATGGTACGTAGAATATAAGGTGCATAATAAGAAATCCCACTAATTCATGAAGGAATGTTCTCTAGTATATAGGATCATTTTGTCGTAGCATATATATCTTTTCTTCATCATCGTAATAAATGAGGTTTTCGAACCAAATAATATAAGCGTTAAAGAAAATCTCGACAACTTGTAATTCGTATTGATGTAACAGTTTATGGTAAAAATATACAACATTTGTGGATCATTTTCAAAGGTCACTGGTTCGAGTCATGCAAGGGGATTCTCCTAATTGTTCTTCCGGTCCCTTAGGATTAGTCGAGGCGTGCGCAAGTTATTGATGGAAAGTATGATCATATGACAAGGGTTTTTGGTACCAGGTATACAAGAAAGAAAATACAGGAAACAGTATAAAGTGATGGTGATTGTCAACAATTATTGATGCATATATAAGTGTACCATGTTTTGATGGACAACACCAAAAGTGAATATATCATGTTGTTTTATTAACCTTTGTTAAAAGAAAAAAAAGAATAAAACCCTACTTTCACATGCATCATTGATTAACACCACTGTTCATATATACAATGACTCTTTCTTGTACTTCAAACAAATGGAAACCCCCTCAAATGATGATTATCTGTTTCAAATAATCCCAAGTTCTGCAGCAAAATCGATTAGTTTTTGTCGTCCAAACTATCGGATCTTAAGGCTTTAATTCGAGGCACTGCTTTTATTTGATTCGAGTCAAAACTTGGTTAATAAAAACATGAAATGGTTGTAATGCATCTGTTCCAAGATTCTCTTGCTAATTAGCTTACAATGTGATGGCAAAATGATTGAAGCATGTTCCCTCAGTGGCCTTCATCAAAAAGAACTGTTCTGGAGATATGTAATTGTACAATTAGTTGATGAAGGCTAATAGGGTTTACTGTTATTGTCCCTTCTTTGCAGTGCCCATATCAAGCAACCAGATTGGATTCTTTCTTAGAAGCCATGGCAGGCAATTGGCACAGATTTGGTTCTCTTTTTCTTGTCAATTTACTTTTAGCTTTACCCTTATCTCCTTCCCATCGCATCCACCCTTTTGATATCAAAGGTACCATCTCTCCCTCTTGGAGCCAAAAAAATCAGTCAAAAGAAAGTGGGGTTAGAAAGTTAGTTGGTCTAAGATCATGATGAAGATATGCACTTAGTGGGTGGTACCCAATGAGTATGAAATGATTGGTTTCTTTAGTTGGGATGCAATGTGAACTCTTAACTATTTTGGTTTAAATAGAAAAAGAACGATTTTTAATTTTTTTTTTTTTTGGAGTCAAGATTGATGTAAATACGAGTGTGATATGTTGTTTTTATCTTTAAGCTCGTATATATACAAGTGTTGTAACGTTACTTGTAAATTATGGGACGTTTTGAAGCTCAATTGAATAGAAAAACCAAAAAGAAAATGTTTCATTCTGTTTCTGACGATGAGTTTTCATGTCATCAAAGTATATACGAACTGTGATATGGATATAACTTAGACGAGATATCTAAGTTATTAGAACTTGTGCGAGCTGTGTTGCACTATTTAATAAATTATTGTGAATGCATCGACATGTAGATCTACGTCTATTTCAAAAAGAAAAACTTTTTCTATGAAAATATCTGATAAGCATTCATACATCACAAGTTATATGTGAATGCACCAAATAGGATTGCATTCACTTTGAATGTCCCGTTTAAAGTCAATCAGATTCCAAAAATACCCTTAAGTATAAAAACCATCATTATCGGTTTTATTTAACATATATCTTTATATGTACAATCACAATCATTAGCATTTATACGAAAGCAAAAGGACGGAGGTAAGAGGCGGAACAAAATAGGGGCTATGGTGGCCATGGCCACCCCGTTTTCTGATCTTCACATATTAAATATATTAAATTTTCTATTATTAAGTATTTTGCTCATTGGTTTAAGCATATACTGTTTTTCTAACCACCGAGGTTTGATTCTCTAACTCCACCTTTTCTTGTTTTTTACCCTATAAACTCTCTTTCAATTCAATTGGTTTAACATAAAACTCTTTTGGTCCCTGTGATTTTCCAAAATATCTGAAATTGCCCTTGTGCTTCAGTAAATATCAAATTTGTCGTTATGTTTTGTATTTTGCTTTTGGAAATGGTCATTTGCCAACTCTATTTATTGAGACTGTTTTTCTGGATAAAACATGATTTTGGGTTGTCTGGATGATTTTAACCATCGTATTCATACTATTACATATAACCCAAGAAAATACAAACCAAACGTTTTGTAATATCGTCTTCAGCCCTTGGTATTTTTATGATGTTATCATTCGCCCCCTATAGGTTATATTACTTGTATTCCGTCACTGACAGAGGCACCACAAGGACGAAACTGGTACTGACATAACATACAACCGAGACTGATTAAGATTGGTTATGATAAATATCAAACAAGACTATGTATTTAGTTAGGCTTAAAATGTCTAAAGGAATCATTATGAGATGAACAATGCTTTTTTCCATCTCTATTGGCAAGTTCATGACAAATCAACATCGATCACTACCACCATCAATCACACGATTATTGCACAAGAAGCACCAAGCATGGAAAAACTAGTCTAACGAGTAAAAAATGTATACAAACATGACATTTCAGAAGTAGTGACATTCGAATCAACCCGGGAGATAAATGGTTAAAAGACCAATTTGAAAGAGGGAAATGGTCATTTAACTCAATGACTCAAATGTAAAACGTCCTATCTAAAAGACGTTGTAATAAGTTGATAAGATGCTTTTGGGCATCTTAACAAGTTTTTTATGTCACTTTTAATACAAAGCGTCGCATTAGCAATTTTATATGACACTTTTTCAAATATTGTCCTATAAAATTGCTAATGGACGTTTTGTATTAAAGGTGTCTTAAAAAACTTGTTAAGATGCCAAAAAACGTCCTATAAACTTATTATAACGCTTTTACACATCACACTTTATTTTCTGGTCCCATAAATTAAGTTCTATAAAACGGTCTATTATAACGCTTAAATTTCTTTGACGTCCTATAAACTCGATTTTGTTACGGTATGATAGCACATACCACTGTATGCACTAAATTAGGTTCTCGGTTGATCATGTCACATCATTGCCAAGAGGACTTTAACAAAGTTGCATCAAGTGTGTTTTGTGTATAGTTTTGGTCAATGCCATGATGGTCTTCTCATAACATGCACGTGTATGTATGCGTGCTTCTCTCATGGTTCTTTCAAAATCACCCGCACACTTGCAGTACTTCTATTCTATTTTTATTAATTAATCTAATACTATATTATAAAATATTTAACAAAAACTTTTAAAAATCATTTTTTATGCATAAAGTATTGTATATTGATGCATATTACTTAAAATTCAAGATTACAAGTAAATTATGCATAAATATAACTTATTAAAGCTCCATGTTTGAATTCGTGTAACTAACTGCAGATAAACATAATTAAATAGAGAATAAACAACTCATTGTAAATATAAAAAATCTAAAAATATAATTAGGATAATTATCGAGTTCTAACTAAATAATTAATTATTATATTTAGAAGAAAATTATATTATTAAACCAAATATAAATTACTTCATTATTGAACCTAAATTAAATTATAATAAAAAAATTGAATTAAAAAATTACAAAAAAATAGGAATTTTAAATAGTTAATTTGATACTAATATCGATATATTTTTGTTAAAATTTTATGATATCTTCAAATTTATTCAAAAATAAAAACATTATCGTTTTTTTCAAGATCACATAAGACTATACTATAACATCGACTGAGATAAAGAATAAAATGAAATATTAAAATCAAGATGTATATCGCTGCATTATGCGAGTACCCTTCTAGTTATAGTTAAATAGAGTGAAGTACCAGTGGTGGCCGTTGTTTTGCTTAAATTTTGGATTTGATTCTTAAAATAAAAATATTTATACTGATGGTTTCAATTTTTTTTTCAATTTCATAATATTCAAGGTCCCTAGAATTAACATAATTAAAAGAGACAAATTGGCCTTTATACAAACTACAGTAAACCAAAAATGTAAGTCATTCTAAAATTGATTGTGATTCACATCTTTTGTTTTATAAATTTTCTTTATTAAAAATATTTTAAATACTGTTAAACATGGAATAGTTATATATATTAAAATCTGTTTGTTAGAGTAAATATATTTTTTATTATGAAAAAGATAATCATGTTTTAAAAGTTAAAATATTGTAAGACATTAATAAAATTGAACTATCAAATAATTTTAAATAAGTTATAAAAATAATTTATATTGTTAATCTCAGTTTTAATCAGGTAACAATGAATTAAACAATCAAAAACAACAATCTAAACATAAAATCATTATGTATATTGATAAATTCTCTACAATCTCTCTCCATAAGCTAGATTCTCAATGTACGCATCTATCTGACAAGTACCATTACAAAGTTATTTATACAATCGACTAAATATACGAGTTAAACTACAACTAAACACAATGTTGATTAATCTTGACCAATTGATTTTAGACTTTGATCTCTTCAGTTTTTAACCTCGGTGATCTCAGATACAATAATATTTGACCTAACAATTTTAATAATCAAATTATTATTTTTTGTTTACCGTACTTAAAATATTTTAAATAAAGATTTTTTTAAATTGTGAATCACAATTAATTTTAGAGTGGATTACATTTTTGGTCCCTTTAGTATGTCCATAGCTCAAAGACTGATTTGCTTCTTTTAATAGTTGTTAACTGACGATGTTAACTCCAGGAACCTTAAGTGCTAAGAAATTGAAAAGTTGAAAATCATCAATATAAATACTTTATTTCAAGGACTAAATCTAAAATTTAAACAAACCATATGGACCATTAGTGTAATTTACTCATTTAAAATAGGATAAAATTATAAAAATCGAACCAACTAAACCCTTCGTAGCTCTAAGACTTTTCATTTTTTTTATTCATTTTATTTTTGATTTAATTAAAAAAAACAATACTTTAACTTTATGGATAGAAAAGAAATGTATTATAACTTTTCTACATAAAAAGTTTTTGAAAAATAAATATTTCTTTTTTATTTGAGATGTCTCATCAGGCTTCCAAAGCCTCCGATAACATAGTTGAGACAGCGACGGGTTTTCTGTCCCTGCATGGAATGGAAATCTTATGATCCCATGATCCTGGACAGATCTTACCTGAGATTGTAAATCCCAAATTTGTCTATGAAGAGCGGATCTAATTGTACTAGTATTTATAATTGATTTCTTCTGTGTAATATAATCGGTAGGGCCTCATTGGTAAGTGCTATATGTTAGGAATCTTTTGATAAAAAAAAACCCTTCAAAAATATGTTTATTAAAATAGAAATCAAAATAAAATACATTTTATGTAAAGATGTAAATGAAAATCAAAGTTAACGAATTTATATCAAGAGAGTTTGGTTAGCACAAGCAAATCATCGGTTCTGCTTGAACTTACCGACAACTTATTTTGGAGCTTCACTTATTTAGGTCTTTGGATCGCATTCTAGATGCCCACGTTCATGTAGGCTCAGATTCCAATACTTTTTCATAGGTACTAAAAGAAGGCAAGAACTCATCTAGACCGTTCCTTCAATTTAATGAGTGGATAAGATTGGTAGTCGCAATAATATACTAAATCATGATTGACGACTTTTTTATTAGTGGCCGAAAGTTTAGAGGATAATTTTATCAAGTTTGAACAAAATTAATTTAATAAATATTTATTTTTTAGGTCAAAAATGTTTAATGTATAATTAAATTGGAATTAAATAAATTATACCAATAAAATGATCATTTATTTCTTTTAATTTCACGTAATATGTTTTTTACTTGATTTTATAATTCTTGTTATGCTAGGGATGTAGAAATTCATCCGATTTAATGGGAATCGGTTGATCAGAATTGAGTCAGATGCTCCAAATTTTCAACATGCAAATTAGAATTGTTGATTCTAAGTTTGTCGAGAATCTAGAAAACAAGATTCAATCTAATTATTATCCAACTATCATCCACTTGATAAATATGTAGTTCTAGTATTAAGAAATCAATACTATAAAAAATCAGTGATCTAAAAAGCTTGCTGCGACAATCGCCGTGTCGCACCGTGACTTAAGCCTTGTGTCTGACGTCACGTTAAGCCTGTGACGCGCCATAATTCAATGCGTAATTTTTTTGTAACACCATATTCTAAAATGCTTACCTTGTTAGTATCTAAATTTTTTGTTTTTAATAGATAACCTAATTTTAAAATGCTCAATATCATTAATCCATTGAGTAATGGTATAAAATAAAAGTTTATACATACATACATACATACATACATATACATACACATATACATATACATATACATATAATTTGCCGCCATAAGACACGCCATGAAAATCGTCATGGCCTCGAAATGATTTCTAAGACTTAAGGCTTGATCTCGCCGCTACCCCATATCTCTCGCTATTTAAAACCTCATAAAAAATATAAAGTAACAATATACATATTTTTAAAACCAAAAGTTCAAAAAAAAACCTTGATTCTACGAATTATGTGGTATTTTAAAAAAAAACTAGTTGTGTACCCGCGCAATGCGGCGGGAGCCATGAATTTTAACGATTTTGAAGTTCCATTGGTTTTATAAGATATGATTTAACGATGATATATGTTACACTTGGTCTTTACATATTAATACAATTTGAATAAATAAGAGTTATGATTCCAATTACAGGCTATCGATGAAAAAAAATTGTATGACAGTTTAAAATCCAATATATTTAAAATCCAACATATTTAAACGATTCCACAAATGTGTTTGATTTACACCAAGAGCAAAGAACCAAGAAACTTGAGTTTTAAGATAAACACTCAAAACTAATAAAGAAAACTACAAATTTGACAGATCATAAGCCATGAAAAGACAAAAAAAATGGATTTTAGAATGAAATTTCAACTGGTTACCCTCTTTCTTGTCCAGAAACTCAGATTAAGGTTGAATTAATACATGTATATATATATTTCAAAAAAATCCAAGAACATATTAATTCAGAACATATTATACAGTGCAATTTGGACAACTTAACCCTAAAATATATAGTATATATATAAATAAATAACTATAAAAGTATAAATCATAAATATTAAAAATATTTTTTCACAATATATATATAATATATAATAATATAATTAAGTCAAAAACTATTTAATATTGGACTCATTTCGAAAGTATTAACGAGACGATTATAATGGTGTAACTTGTTAAAATAAAAATGTATTTTTTTAAACATGTTTTAATTGATATACGATTATGTATGTTAATTTGATAAATGTTTAAAATGAAACATCTAAAAGTAAAGGACGTAAAATAAATTAGTTAACTAATTATAAGGGTATAAAGTGTAAATTTAAAAATTATAATTTAATAAAATTCGGTGAGAGGGTGAGTGTATGTGAGGGTGTGAGTGTATGTGAGAGAGGAGGGGATGAAAAAGTGAGTAAGAATAGTATAAAGGGTATCTTGGTCATTTAGTATTTTAAGACTTTAAGATTTTTGCTAAATTTGCTTAATAAAATAGTATAAATATAGATTACAAAACATATGAATATTGGGTTAAAAATTATGGATTAAGTTAATAAAACTGGATCAAAATAATAGCTAAATTCATTATGATCTAATTAGATAACCAATAATAATATTAAATAGAATGAATCGATTTGATACAATTAAATATTGATTCAATTATATAAGGTTTATCAAATCCGACATTTAATAAATGATTGGATCAAATTGATTGTATCTAAATCTATTTTTCATCCCATGAGCCTCTAATGTTAATCAAGAGAATCAATGAATAATGTTGTGAGACATAAAGCAGAGAAATTGACAGAAATAATTATTTTTTATGAATCAATTAATCTTCTGATATTTCTCTCTCATTTTCACCCAAAAATAGTATCTCTAGAAGTGCCTGAGGGGCAACTTGTGGAGGGACAAAAGAAAAGAACAAGATTAAGGTGGATTCCAACATTTTATGTTATATGTTATGAATAAATGCTATCGGCCAATGCATGTAGACCTCTTTCATGCAAGGGCCACAATAGAGAAAATGGATCTTCATATCTTTGATTTGGTTTTCATGCGGAAAAAACTATGTATGAAATTTCCAACCTTTGTGTGGGAATTCCCTTACCGCAAGTGCCCTCTCCGCAAAATTGAACAAAAATGGAATCTGACTTATTTTATATTTTTTTAAATCATCATTGTCTTCTCCTACAATTGAACAAAAGTGAAGTTTCATTTTTTTTCAACTTATCAATATCCTTCTCCAAGTTGCGACAAGAGCACTTGCAGAGGTATTGATAAAATGATAAAAATGAAAGAGATATGCTAGAATGTGAATTTCGCTGGTTAAAATGGCTATTTACATTAATTTCCCAACAAAGTAATATTCGGGGAGTCCACTGTTCTCAGGTAATATTTCGACCCTATCGGTATAAACATCACGAAATTCACTCTAAGATAATCTCAGTTCACAATTACCATTAGGCAGAAAGCATTACCTATAAATCTAGAGAAAATGTAGTGCGGGTTCATATATTATAACCGAGAATTAATGCCCATTAAAAGAAAATGATTACCGGAGATTATAGGTTGTTACCAAGCAGTTACAAAATTTAATAGAACAATTACGAGTAGTTACAAAATTAAACACTCTCAAATTTCGTTTTTGTTTCGGGGTGCTTCCCCTAGGACTTCGCAAGAGAGCGCAACCCCTTTCACCCTCCAATATGGCGCTATCAGAAGCCTCGTATTTTAGTTAGCTTATACGAATATATATTATTTCCTAACTTATATTATAATTAACTATTTAATTTATTTTTCCTGTGAATCAAATTACCAAAAGAATCTCATAATTTGACTAGAATCAACAACCATTTTGATCTTTGTACTGTACTCGTTTATTGGGTAATATAAACAGGTTTTCCGGTGTTTGTTGTTTGGGAGTGGCATGTTGTCGGAAACGAGAAGATCTGTCACCTTCAATAGCACTGCATATGCAATTCCTTTTGCTCCTTTTTTATTTTATTTTTTATTAATATGTAAAAACCATCCTGTATTTTTCTAACTATAAATAAATAAATATATATATATATATATATATATATATATATAGGGTTGAGTTCACGTGAGACCAATGGTTTTTCATTTAACCCGTAAGACCAATTTATGTTTATTGATCAACTTTATAAGCTAAGGTTATATATAACCGAAAAGCTAACTAAAAGATGAAAAGCATCAATCTTGATGTTTTTCTTTTCAAAAGGTTATGATGAAAGCTAATTTGAACTCCTTGATGTTTATGGAATGACGTACAAGTGAAACTTCTATTTATTAAAATAACTGCTTTCAAGTTATGAAGCTATCAATCGGAAAAAAAATAAAAATAAAGGGTAGGATATGATAAAAATTTGAGTAGTTATATAAAGTATAATATGAATCAAAATACAACAAAAGGAGCCATACAAACAAAAACAAATCTAATGAGATATTTATGAAAATCATGAGAATTTATTTATTTTTTTATCTAAATATTTATGGAAGACGATCTTATGTGTAATTAATTTGCTATCATTAGGAAGGTTCTTCGATTTCTCTTCGAGAGTAATAATTTCGAGCTTCTATTCTTCCAAGTCCTCTTTGAGAGTAATAATTTTGTAAAGATGCAACCATCTCTGCTAATTTGAGCTCAAACATGTTTGCCGCTCCAATCTCAATGTGCTCAACAAAGTCATCTCTTGCCTCGATCTCTTTTCTTGGATTCTACAAGGAATCCTTAAGGCTCTTGAGCTTCAAAACAGTTGATTGATACGCTTTGGGGACAAAATTGTGTTAGCCAACTGTTTTGTTGTCCTTAAGCTTGGTTTCTTTCACCTTCTGCTTTCATTTGTATTCTTCGACTCCTCTAAATCACCTGTTTTCTTCCACATCAATGCAACCTTAATTAGTTCCCCGTAATCAATATATAACTTGTTTAACTGGTTACCGATGAAAGTGAGTAGAAAATAGATAAATTTGGGAGTTTCTTATATTAACTATATAATGCATTGATACACTAAATAAGAAATAAGAAAACTTTTGTTACTTTTCTTTATGTGAAATCAAACTTATTTTGAAAAATATAGTTATAAATCACCGTACATGTTATCTTTTGTTATAACTAATATATACAAAAACACACATACACACGCTCAAGTATGTGCACACACAAATACATGTATAGAGAGAGAGATAGAGAGGGCCAGGTTGAGGGGTAAATCAAAAAAAAAAAAAATGAGAAACCAAAGAACACCATACTAACCATTCATTTGGATGGTATGCACATGTGCATGCAAGTAATTTGTAACATGCACGCATGCATATGCACATGTGCAAAACATGCACACGTGCATAAAAAACGAAAACAACTTCAATTACTAATATGCACGAGTGTATACCGTCCATATGAACCATTACCAGAGTGTTCCTTTATACGAGTGCGTACCGTCAATTTTTCATTTTTTATGGGGAGGACTTTCCCCTAAACCTTGGTCCAGATAAAGTTCCATTAAATAACTCAAAATTGATGAGGAACCCAAGAACCGCCACAAATGAACCATGTGTTCCCATTGAGAATGGATATTCATCATAAATAATATTCTTGATGAATCTACACGTATTGTGTTGTAAATGGTTTGAAGGTTCGTAATCATTTTGGGGAAATACCCCTCAGTCACATACTTATCTCCTACCTCACTCACATACCCTCTACAGGAAGGAGTATGGATATAAAATTCACCATCATCTTCACAAGGAAACTTTCCCTCTGTATATGAATAAAAGATGTTAGATGTTAGACCATTTTCTTGTTAGTAATTAATTTAATTAAAACATGGGTTAGGTTCCGATGAGAAGAAAAGTTATGAAGAAAAGTGTAAAAAAAGATCTTCACCTTTGAATCAATCATTATTGAATGTCAACACTAATGAGGTGCAACGAGATGCATCAGATCAATTCTCTTCTAAAGCATAATTCATCGATGGATATAAGATTGAAAATGATCAATATTCAGATATTTTCCTACGATTCTCATCGCAACTTCCTTTCTCACACGATTCGCTATTAAAACACAAGATCTCTACCATTTTTGAAAGAACTTTCATCGCGATTGTAAATAAATACAGTTGTGAACAGCTCATTATGTATATTAGACTAATTGTTAAAGTGATTTAATTTTCTTGCTTAATTATTGTTGCATTTTTAAATCATCAAAATAAAAAAAATTGTCGTATAGTTATGTAAATATAACAACTAGTCTTCATAAATAAATACAATATAGGTCTATAAATTTAAAATTATAGGCTATAACAATTTTTATTATGATTTTAAATTTATTTAAAAATTATTTGATCAGTTTGTTGCTAATACGTAACAATCTACTAAGATCTCTATAAAACAAGTTACATATTTTTAATCCAAATTCATATTTTTTAAATGTTTTTCAATTTTTATTGACATTTAATAGATTTTCTTTGATTATAATAAATTAAATAATATGAAATGTTTAAATAAAAAAGAAAAAGTTGAATGATTTGATCAAGACATAAAGTGAGTGACGACATGCCCTAACCCACATAACAAAGTTACTTAATAACATAAATAATAATGGTCGTGATTAACATTCTAGTTATCTTCGTCACCCTTTTCCATTTTAGTGGCAGATCCAGAAGTTAATGGGGGTGAAGCATATTGAATGAGGCTTGAGAGAAGGAAGCATATGATCATGAAGGGAAACCATATAAGACATTGGTAAAAATAAAAAATTTAAGCTAGACAATAAAGATTTTTGGTTTTTGACCGGAGGGCTTTCCTTTTGATGCTTAAAGGCTTGATCTGCCCCTATCATTTGATAAGGAAGTTATAATGACATAAATAATAAACCAATTCTGATTTAAACTGTTTTGTGTTGATGATTAAGGAAAACAAAAAATATTCTATTTTTTGAATTAAAAAAAAAAAAAAAGTGTAATAAAATTGAAAAGTAAAAGTAAAAGAGAAAAAACGAATCCCCATGGCCTATCTCGAGATTCTGACCCCTTTCATGATTCGGATGAAACTAGGACACCCCCTTACCATTAACACTAAAAGATGTCTCCTTACACTCGTTTATACATGCTACTCATTTAAATATAAATGTTAAATATTACAACACTCTAAGAAATAAATGTTGAAGGAGGTTTCATGCGTAAGAAAATCGTAAAAAAATGAAAAATTGCGGAATACATGATACTTGTTAATCTGGGCGGTATGTATATGTGTATACAAATAATTTTAAGAAATTTGTCTGGTATGTATACGTGCATAACATGCACGCATACATAGAAACCAAGAAACAACTTCAATTACCATTATACACATATGCATACCGTTCAAAAATGGTTAATAGAGTGTTACTCAGTTTTATTTTTATTTTTGTAAGGTTTTCCCCTAAATATAAGGTTTGATTAACCAAATGTAAATTATTTCGTTTGTGGTTCAAACAAAATATATAAACTGTAAGATTCAATAATGACTTGAAGTTGAAAGAGCAAGGCCATAATTATGTAACATAATGTATGTTGAATAGTATCAATGTAAATGCATTATGTAATGACGAAGGATCGTGTGGAAAAGAAAGTTATGATGAGAAGCGTAAGAAGAGATCTGAATCCTTGATCACTTTTAATCTCATATCCATAATGAATTGTGCTTTAGAAGAGTATTGATCTGATACATTTTACTAGTATTGACATTTAGGATTGATACAATGATGAGATCTCTTTTTATGCTTCTCACTCATACTTCCTTCCCACCCAATACTAGAAAATTGAGTATTACTAACGGATATTTACCGACGGATTTGTGATGAATTACCGATGTGGAGTAGCAATACATTTAGACGTCAGTTTGAGGCCAATAAGTCCAATCGTGCTACCGAGTATGGGGGGATGTCCTCTAGGCACACCGGATGATCTATTAGTACAGTTCAGCATCAGGCACGCCTGATATATTTTTTCATCGAGTATATTAATTGTATATACTTATGAATTTGTTGTCTACTAACAATTGAAGTTGTCTATTGTAGAAAGAATCATGGAACCATAAGTCCACTACTAGTGAACTTTTTAACAAGACACCCTGCAGCAACAGGAAGCCTGTTCCGGGTGCGACCTGCCCATGGATCCTCCGATATACATTTATCCGAGGGCGGCTGATGGGTGATAAGTTCAAATTGTGTACGAGATTTAGTTTGTTTTTATACGATCGGTTAGTTCTATAGGATATATGACTATTAATTAGTTTTGGGTTGCCGTTGTTTGGGCAGAAAATAGGTGTAATTATTATATTTGCATTATATTAGTTAAAACAGGTAATGGATATGTTTGAATTGCAGTCATTATGCTGTCGAACTGTCTATAAGTAACTTAACACGATTTTGTTTTGGTAAACCGTTGGCGACATTTTCGTAGCTTAGAGAGGAGAAATACGTCAAGTAAGATCCGAGCACCGTTCCTCCTGGCGAACTAGAGTTGTGGGAGCGTAGTGTCGGGAGTTGGCGCAAGGGTTGCATTTACTGATGGGCGACCAGTCAGGATCCCTGGGTTGCTATGACTGTGGCCAGCTGCAGCAGGACTTCATCTAGTGCTCGCGATGATGATGTATGTTTCATATAGTTGTAATATATATATATATATATATATATGGGAGCGTTCAAATAAAAACCACCCAATTTGTATAAACCTTGAAAACCACATTCAACCAATCATAATTCTTCACTTTGTTCATTTTTTTGTAATTATGAGAGGTTAATTAACCATTTTTATTGTGCAGGGTGTTAATCATGGATATTATCATCTTCATTATTTTAATTTTAGAGAAATACATGAAACAGTTTCATTAAAGTTTCATTAAATATTATATTAAACAATCATAACCATATATGAAACAAATTCATACAAAAAGTATTATATGAAACACTTTTACAAGATTAAACAATTTCATGAAAAACTTTCATAAGATTAAACCATGAAATCGACGTATGAGGGTGGTTTATACAAATGAGGGTGATTTTTATTTGATCGCTCATATATATATATATATATATATATATATATATATATATATATATATATATATAGGGTATATTTCTTTTACAACCTTGTGTATTTGTACAACCATTGCAACCCATTTAATTGAGATATTTATAGAAATGATGGGAGTTCATTTATTATGATTTGAATATTTATGGAATATGAATAGAGTTCATTAATTATGATTAATACTTTATATTATGAAACAATCAAAACTTCTATGAAATCACATATTCATCAAATGAAATGGACGGTTGAGATTGAGTTGTATTGGTTGTACAAATGTCAAGGGTTGTATAATAACCAACCTCTATATATATATATATATATATATATATATATATATATTGTTTTCAATTGTTATCACCTAACATTGTTCTATGTTTGTCAATTGTTGAATAACTTCAACTAGATGCACAGAAAGATAAGCTAGCGGCCGACGAGCAACAAATGGAGGAAGGACAAAGAAAGAGAGAAGAATTGGAGCACGCACAGAAGGAGCAAGCAGATTAGATAGCTCAACAAGCAAAGGAGTTACTTCGGCATTTGAAACATTCATGGTGCAGTACCAAGCCATAAATCCTCCCCCTCCTCTTCCTTCCCGGTCTTAGAATATACTCTTAGAATTGTTCTCCTTTGGATATTATACTTTTCTAATATAATTTACGATTTTATTATAAAACAATTTCGTTTTAATTTTGCAATTTATTTTGAAAATCTGGACATGTTTATTGTACATGTAATTAGGTTTTTTAAATTATATTTTTTCAAAAAATGTATTTCGGACGGATTACCAACGAAAACTCCGGTCGGAAGTTTTATTTATTTATTTTTTTAATATCCGTTGGAAAGACGCCCATAATCCGTTGGAAAACTAGACCGTCGGTAATCCATCGGAAATGAGAGTCGTGGGTGATTATTTCTGTCGGTAAATTTATCGGGAAATTTATCGGTAATTCCTTCTCTCATGGTGCATTTTCCTACGCTTACCGACGGATCCCACATTTAGAAAAAGAGTAACACAAATATTATTACTAATCAAATTTATCGATTTTGCTGTTTCTTTAAAAAAAAACCCTGAAAAATCAATATATGGTCTTGTTCTAAATTTCATATCTAAATAAGCGAAATGCACTCGTTATTCTAGCATCCAACATCAGAAACCATAAAAATCACTTGAGCTACATGTTTCTCAAAGGGGAATCTTGCCAAAAATAGCTTAAAGATTAAGGTTATGTTTAATAAATTAGATAATAATTGATAAGTTAGTTGCTAGCTAGTTGATAAATTAAATACATTTGATAAAATTAACTCATAAACTAGCTGAAAAATATAAAATGATCCAAAAATAATATGTTTAAAATTTAATAAATTTTAAGATTTAATAATACATTTAAAACAATTCACCAATAATATAAAATGTTAATTGATGCAAATCAAAAGTTAAAAAATTTAAATAATAGAATATATATTGATTAATAGATTTCAAGAGTCTTACCCGGTAAGTGGGAACGACGACTATTACCACGGTAAACACTTATCGAGTAAATTGTTACATACAATGTCGTTTTGATGGACTAAAATCTTACCCGATAAGTAAATAATATTCCCATTAAATTATATTAAGAAATACGACCACAGTGGATAATTGTAAAACCAGGTCTCGAGTACGTAGACAATAATACACCCACTCTTACGATTGGTGATCGTATTACCTATTGGGCCCCGCCTTAATATTATACACATGCGCACACTCTCTCTCTCTCACACACACACACAAAAAAAAAACTAATTTAATTTAAAAAAAAAGTCTCTCATCTCTGCTATCTTCTCTTTATTCTCTTTTATTTTCTTCTCTCCATAACATACATGCATACACACAGTTAAATATGTACACTAGATAGACACGTTGTGAATGTATTTTTAGAAATACTATTATAATTGTGAACACATTTTAAGTCTACGAGATTTGGTATAGTTTGTGAGCATATTGTGAATATCAACTAAAACGATGAATCTAAATCTAAATCTACCACTTCTGAATACATTGTGAACACCCTAGTACTAAATTTTCTTAAGGTTGTTTTCATTGTATTCACCTTGTGTACATATTTAATCGTGAATGCATTAATTATCTTAAATTAGTGATTTAGGATGAATTCTCGTAGAATGTGGAGTTCTCAAATAATTAAGTCTCAATATATATGAGCAAATCAAAAGAGAATCATAAAAATGTTATAAACCCGTGAGACCCGATCTAAAAATGTTTTTTACATGACCTTTTTTCTTCAAATGCTATAATTTTAGATATTATTTCACATAGTTGGTTGCATAGTGTAATAGTTTAACCATGTGAAACCTTTTTAGGTGTACTTTTCATTTCACTAAAATCTGTTTAGTTTTGTGGGAATGGAATTGATTTAGGGGAATTTGGATTTCAAATACATTTCATTCTCATGTTTGGTTTGTTAGATTGTTAGAATTTGAAATCTTATGATTTAATTGAAACCCTACCAACATAGGATTTTGAAATCCTTAGGTGGTGTTTGGGATTTCATAGGATTGTATGTAGTAAGGTTTTAAAATATGTTAAAAGAGTTGTGTTGTAATAATGAATTAATAAAAATGTAATTTATTTTTTTTATAAATTATTTATAAATAATGAAATCCAATTCCATTCCAAATCCTATAAACCAAACATGCCAATGATTTCAAATTCATTCCAATCCAAATCCCTTCAAATCCAAGTCCTTCCATAAAATTCAAATCTCTTAAAAACAATTTTGCAAACCATATGGATCCTAATAAGTAAACGAAAAAAAAATGTTTCATGTATAACTTTTTTACAAGGTGAACACAAACCACTACAAAAATGCGGAGTATCAGCAAGAAAGGTTTCCCTCGCAAATCCGTCGCTAAAAGAGTCATCTGTCGTTGATACTCCGTAAGTCAGATGCTCGTAGGTAATGCTATCAGCGACGGACCAACGACGGAAATCAGCGATGGACCAACGACGGATACTTTCAGCGACTGATCATCGAGTGAAAATATTCAGCGACAGATCAACGAGGGATCAACGAGAGAACTTTCAGCGAGGGATCAACTAGGGAACTCTCAGCGAGGGATTTTCCATCGCTAATCCGTGTTATGAAATGGCCCATAGCATTTATGTAAGGCGTGACTAACGCCATGGCGTCTTGAGGCATGTCATTGCCTACCGCGACGTGCGTTTTTTTTCAAATTTTTTTTATCTTTGTTGTTTTTACACTTTTCGCTTTAGATTTTACAATATTATAGATCTAACTAATCACATCACTCACAGTTTTACAAATTCATAAATGTTACAGACTCATTGTTAAAATGAAGTTGTAAAATTATTTTTTTAAGTTTTATTTCAAATATTTAATAAAAAGACCTATTTTTATAACAATAATCTATATAATTTTTCTTCTTATAATATGAATGTACATTTTCGTAATAATAATAGTATCTGATTAGATTATATATAGAAAGCATATGTATCTATATATAATTCTATATATGACATATAAATTTGTTATCTTATGTCATGCCAACCTTCAAAGTAGGAGTTCGGGATCTTGTCCGGTTGGCAATCCTCTCTTCGGTCCTAGCTGAGAGTGTTCAAGCTGTAGATGGTTCCCAACTTGTTTCTAGCGGTACTTCTCTTATGGGCTCGAGGYAAGACAAGCAGCCCGCTTCACTTCCTTGCCGAATAGGAGACTTCGTTGCACAATCGCGAGTCTCCTTTTTGTTCAGTCATAGGTTGGTCCAAAGAACGAGAGTCGGCTTCAAAAACCAGACGGAATAGTAGGTATAACGTAGGCGGGAAAAGAGATATTCAGAAAAGTCGATTTTCTATTATGTGGTTCTAGAGGACCCTGAACAAGAAGAGGCAAAGATGCTGCTAGCTATGCCTTGCTTGGTCCCCCGGCATGAATTTAGGAGTCTTTGTGTGAGCCGTACGCGGTGAGAGTCGCACGTACTTTATCTAGGGTAAAGTCCTCTTAAATGGACCGCCTGACTGGAGCTTTGTCACATGTTCCTTAAAAAACGTCACGTCCTCGTCGTGGCATGTAAGGCTTGATGCTTGACTTCGCCACCACGCCGCACCTCACACCTTTTTGAACCTTCACTATGGATTGGTTGTCAAATGTCTAGAATGCCCCATTTAACTTGCTAATTGCTTTTTATCTAATAATTAGTTTCAAGTTTAAAAAATATCACAAAAATGTCATCGTCTTTCATAGTCGTAAACTAAATTCAATTAATAATTAAGATCGGTTCTCACAGTCCTCAACCTTTTTTTTGGTTCATCAACACAGTCGTACACCATACACACATACACATAGTCATGCCGCTTCCTGCCATTAGTTTTTTGCCCACATCCTACTGTACTCTCTCGTGTGCCGCCTCTGACATATAGTTCAGTTGGTAAAAAAGTATAATGACTTTGTCCAAATACAACGGGTGGAGTAACTTTATTCAAATAAAGAGGTATAGTGACTTCGCCTCCTTCAGATGCAAAGTGATTCAAAAAAATATCCCATCACATTGATGTCCTTAGAGGCCGGTTTCGTGTGAAACTAATTAGAGTTGTCAATAATCAACTTTTCGCCAAATTCCCTCTCGCGTGCCATTTTTTTTGCCAAACCGATATCAGTACAAAATGGTCCAAAGTTAAGTAGTACATTATAATTAAATGGTCAACTTTTTTTGTACAAAAATACTAGATTGAAACTTCAAAATGAAGCAAGTTCTTCTTGAAATGCAATGTACACGAAACAAATACAAATAGATTTGGTCCATTTATTTGGATCAAAATATGAAACACCCAATAGGTTTCTTTTTCATATTAAGAAGAACAAAACAAGGGAATTGAAAATTCATATTGAAAGATAGAAAATTGGAGCAATTTGTCTGTTAACGAATCCCAATGAATATATACACATCACTTTATATATATATATATATATATATATATATATATATATATATATATTCTTTGCTGAAAGAAGTGGGAAGCATGCTGTTTCTCTCACACTTTACCATCCATACATACATACATACATACTCTCCTCTGTGTCTTTCCTTTTCTTGGACTGCCTGCTGACACCATTAAACCTTTGAGTTCACTTCCAGTTTTATATCCTCACCACCACCATCACCATCACCATCACCATTACCACTTCAATATGGGAAACTACCATGTCATTCACATGTGATTTATATATAACAATCAATTTTGGTGTTTTCTTGGTTCAAACCAACTCTTTCCTTACTTTCTCTTTCATTTCATACCACAACCCCCCAAAACCACCTGCTTCTTCTAATTTCTAGCTCCTTCCCATGGACCTTCAACCTGTTTTCTGCTGTTTGGCTTTCTTTACCACATGGGTTTCTTCTGCAACTGCTTTGCTTTCTCCCAAAGGTGTCAACTTTGAAGGTACCAACTTCTCTAAATTCCTTCATTCTTGATCAAAATGCAAGATTTTCATCATATTTGTGAATTTGCAGTGCAAGCTTTGATGAACATCAAGAATGGTTTAGAGGATCCACACAGTGTCTTAAACTGGGATGGAGATGCTGTTGATCCTTGTAGCTGGACTATGGTCACTTGTTCTTCTGATAAACTTGTTATTGGCCTGTAAGCTGCACCCAAATTAATCTTGATATAAAATTACTGAATTTTACTTGGTTTTGAGTCAAGATTAACGTTGTGTAATCGAATTGTAGAGGAAGTCCAAGCCAAAGTCTTTCGGGTTTTCTTTCGCCCAGTATCGGTAACTTGACGAACCTCCAAACAGTGTAAGTACTACTAGAACTAGAAGCGTAAACCGGTTCGATGTACAAACGGTGTTGCTGATGGTACAAGTTTGCAATGCAGGTTGCTACAGAACAATAGAATCTTAGGTCCACTTCCATTTGAGGTTGGGAGGTTACCTAAGCTTCAAACACTTGATCTTTCTAATAACATGTTTACCGGAGAAATCCCACCTTCACTAGCCAATCTCAAGCATCTCCAGTATCTGTAAGTATTTAATGCTGTGAAATTACCATTCTGCCCTCCATTTTTGTATTCAAATCTAGTCATGATTTTGGTTTGTATGTTGTAATTATTGTTTTTTTTTTTGGGATTTTGAAATGTAACAGGCGGCTAAATAATAACAGTCTCACTGGACCAATTCCTCAGGCATTGGCTAACATGACCCAGCTCACGTTTCTGTAATAAGTTGCCTTTAATTCCCTTTGTTGACTGATTTATCCTCTTCTTTTTTGGATAGATTGACTGATTTACCCTTTTCTTTTGGTAGAAATTGACTGATATACCCTTCCTTTGTTGAATATGATCTGTTATTTTATTTCAGGGATTTGTCCTTTAATAATTTAAGTGGTCCTGTTCCAAAGTTTCAAGCTAAAACATTCAAGTAAGTTTCACGTCTTTTTAGGTCAAATTTGTAATTTTTATACTCAGAAATAAAAACGATGCGTAATTGAAATTTAGACCTGAGTATCATGTATTTGTAACATCTTTTATAAACCCAATTTGTGTTTAACAAACCTCATTAAAAAACCCGAAGAAGTCGTCAATTATATATGTTTGCCCCTACCCGAGGTAACTGTTTAATATTGCCGTTTTAGCTCATTGTTTTGTTTTTGTTTTTGTTTTTGTTCGACTCGCAACTATATGAACAGTATTATGGGAAATCCAATTATATGTGCGACCGGGATAGAGCAAGATTGCAACGGAACAACACTCATGCCAATGTCACTCCCTCTCGGTACTCAACAAAGTGAGCCTATACTCTCCTATCTGTCAAAAAGTTTCCTAGTACAACAAATTCGGCTTTATAGGATACTAAAAACGTCGTAATAAACTTTTTTATAAGGCAAAATGATTGTGTGTTATATATAAAAGTGTTACTAGAGGATGCTAGGACGATATTTAGGTATCCTAACGAGTTTTTCTATGAAACTTTAAAATAAAATGTCTTATTAATTTTTTCGTATTGACACGTTGAAAAAAACTAGCATGAGAACACATCCTTTTATAAGATCCTTATTTTTTACGTTACCTTTTCAATAATGTCATATAAAAAGACTAATAAGACATTTTATTTCAAAATTGTGTTAAAATTTTGTCACGACACCCAAAATTGTTCTATCAAGTTATTGTAACATATTTACATAGAAGAAACAATTGTGTGATCCTATAAACGTATGTTTTGTAAAACAGTCTACTAGAGCATTTAAACATATTTGTGTCTTATAAAGCCGATTTTCTTGTAATACCTAATACGCGTGTCACCAAGACCTTACAACTATTAAGGTGTTCTCGCATACGAGCATTGACCAGATATCATATTTACCGCAATCTTTTTGACCATGTAGAGTCACAACCATCGGTCACGCCCAAAACTCACAAGATGGCTTTAGCCTTCGGGACAAGCCTTGGGTGCTTCTGCTTGCTGTTTTTCGGATTTGGATTTGTTTTCTGGTGGCGAAGACGACACAACCAGCAAGTTTTCTTCGATATCAACGGTTAGCATTTAAATACGTAATCAAATTTGTTTTCTTATTTGTAGTTGAGTTTAACGTTGGTTAGACTTTGACAATTTATCCTCAATATATATTTAAACCTTCGTTCCGGAGAGCAAGGTTTCACATTTTTTTTTGTCTCGACCATTCGGTAAACTTCGTTTTGGTGTTCAGAACAATATAGAGAAGAAGTGTGTCTGGGGAACTTGAGGAGATTCCAGTTTCGGGAACTTCAGGTCGCAACAAACAACTTCACGAGCAAAAACATAGTCGGAAAGGGCGGTTTTGGGATCGTGTACAAAGGGTTTCTCTCGGATGGAACGGTTGTAGCCGTTAAGCGGCTCAAAGATGGAAACGCGGTTGGTGGAGAGATCCAGTTCCAGACTGAAGTCGAGATGATCAGCCTAGCCGTTCACCGAAATCTTCTTAGACTCTATGGTTTCTGTATGACGACATCGGAGCGCCTTTTGGTATACCCCTATATGTCCAATGGCAGTGTTGCTTCTCGTCTTAAAGGTAAGTCCTATAAAACAGTCTATTGGGACATTTAAATATTATGGTATTCTACAAACCCGTTTTTTGTGGTTGAATGTTAGATTGATCGTATGATGGATTCTTGTTGCAGATAAACCGGCGCTAGATTGGGGTACGAGGAAGAGAATTGCATTAGGAGCTGCAAGGGGCTTGTTATATTTGCACGAGCAGTGTGACCCGAAAATAATCCATCGAGACGTGAAGGCTGCAAATATACTGCTCGATGATTACTACGAGGCCGTGGTGGGTGATTTCGGGCTCGCAAAGCTTTTAGACCACCATGATTCACATGTTACGACAGCTGTCCGAGGAACTGTAGGACATATCGCCCCCGAGTATCTCTCCACCGGCCAGTCATCGGAAAAAACCGATGTTTTTGGTTTCGGGATTCTTTTGCTAGAACTGATCACTGGCCAGAGAGCTCTAGAATTCGGCAAATCTGCAAACCAGAAAGGTGCGATGCTCGATTGGGTTAAGAAAATTCATCATGAAAATAAACTCGATATGTTGGTAGATAAGGACCTGAAAACTAGCTACGATAGAATCGAGCTGGAGGAGATGGTTCAAGTGGCGTTGCTGTGCACACAGTATCAACCGATCCAACGGCCGAAGATGTCTGAAGTGGCTCGGATGCTGGAAGGTGACGGGCTAGCCGAGAAATGGGAAGCATCTCAGAGAGCCGAATCTAATAGAGGACGAGCCAATGAGTTCTCGTCTTCTGAGCGATATTCGGATCTGACTGATGACTCCTCGTTGCTTGCCCAGGCAATGGAGCTATCGGGACCCCGGTGATACAGACACCGAGATGACAAATAAAACAACGGATTTCTGATTGAACAGAAACCTAATTACAGTTCATAACTGCTTGTTTATTTTATATGGTTTTGGAGTGGAAGAAAATTTATGAGTGTTGATCTTGTAAGAGGAATGTTGTATAAATTTTTGCTGTTCATATCAGAGAATGGTTTTCTTCTGAAAATAGTCTTTGATCAAAAGTGAATCTAGAGACAATAAATTCATATGAAATTACACCTGATCTTGAACAAATATGATTTCAGCTTCTGCTGATGCTCGTCGAAACCTCAATAACTCGATCAATAAGTTTAATCTTCCCTCGGTCACATACACACTTGGAGTGATGCTCATAATCTCAAGAACCGGTGAACTTCCAAGCAAAAACTCGATGAATCCCATTTCGTGTGGAACACCCGACATATCTGTCATCTTTACAATCTTAAGCTGTTCAAATGTGCAGTCGCAGGGGCATTCCTTCTCCCAGAAATCAAAATCCGGAGCTTCGCATGCAGATGATGAATTTGATGAACCCTAAATAAATAAATAAAATGCAAATCAGAACAACATTCGATTGGGGTCAAATGACTTACATTTCATCTTCAAGATTGATATAAACATTCTTTAAGATTTCAAGTAAAAAACTTGATGGTTAAATAGAACTTCTAACAAGTACTGTAAAGTGTAAACTACAAGACGTCGGTATGAATTTGTAATAAATCTTGATGATTTATATAATGAACTCACCGAAATTTGAAGTTCTTGGAGATTAGGGGCGTTTAAGATCAAACGAAGAACCACCATTATTTCTTTCATGTCCTCAAAGCTTACTTGATAGAGTTCGATAACCTTTAGCTGCTGATACGTCATCTGAGTTTTCCCTAGGGTGTTACCTATACTCATATACTGAAAAAGGGATGAAAACCAATCCATTAGCTAGCAAAATTTGAAGTTTCAAGGTATGCGCAAGGCAAAGTTATCAAAATCTTACCTTTGTAAAGTAAATATGCCCGATGAGCCTCTGAAGGGACGGTACACCGCCAAGAAACTTATCAAAATTGCAACTTGAACTTTGCCCAAAATGTTCAGCAATATCATCGGTCATATACATGGCAACTGATATTGCAATTAACATAGGAGTATTCTCGAGACATATATCTTTAAATTCACCTTCCAAGATTAGGTACTTAAGGTTTGGAGCGCGAATGGTGAGTTCTAAACTATCGAAGTATGATAAAGTTAAGCTCTCAAGAAGCGGGCATCTCGAGATAAGATTCTCAACAACATCAGGAGCAATAAGAACCTGTTGAAGATTAAGGTGTTTCAAGAATAAAAACCCTTTGAAAGACAATGGAGGGTCCAACTCACATCTAACAAGCTCCAAACGAACCAGTTTCCGACAAGAGAAAAGACAAGAAGGTGCTCTAAACCATTCCCCTTCACCCAACTCAAGAATCAATTCTTTTACATCTTTTCTTGATAAAAAGAGCAGCCATTGATCTACATCAGGGGAGCTTTGCAAATATGCAGTAGATAGAGTGAACCTGTGAATAGGACCATCGTGAAGAAAAAGGAACCGACTCACAAACTTCACAAGATTCATCTCTGCAAGCGCTCTATCGTGGGTGCCGTAAACACACTTATCATCAAACTCAAGTTGTGTAAGGCTAGCCCATTTGTATCTCCATTTACCAGATAATATACTCGTTCTCACAGCATCTCTTAATGGCATCTTGGTAAGTATAGTTTCGATAATACTTTGAGGAAGATCGCTTATGTAGTCTTCCCCAGGGGGAAATTCCATGTGCATTTTGCCCCTTTTGTCCTACAAAATGAGCTACATTTTACCAACAATTTAGATCATATCACCCGAAAACAAGTTAGAAGGAAAGGTACATTGTATCAAACACATTCCTTTCAAAATTCAAGATTGATATGGATCTTGATTGAAATTCAACTCCAACATGCTTATAACTTCTTTTTCTTGAAAAATTCAACAGCCCCATCAAGATTCAATTTGAAAGTTACTCCATTTGACCTCAAAAGTCAAACTGAAGGACTAGTATATAAGGAAACACACTAGGGTTTGTAGACAATGTATTAAAGAAGAACCTTTTCAGGGTTCCTATTTCTAATCTACAAATTCTAAGGCCAATTCAGGAACCCAATAAACCTAAAGAATTTAAGTGCAAGCATCTGGTTGCTACAGATATTAATGTTGAATGAATTTTATCAAATTTGGCGCCAGATAAACAAAATCAATCACACAGTTGATTAAGGAACATCGATAGGCCTACCATGAAATCGCTCAAGAATGCCCATATGTTCATATGGAGTCAAAACTTAAGCATAGAAATAAAAGAAGACAGATTCATACACTTCTAGAAATCATCAACAACCCTATTGGGAAATCGAACAAAAAAGAAACTCGTACTTTTTAAATACTTCAAAGCTAGTATAAATAATTGATTGAATTGATTTAGCCATCAAACAGGAGTGCTAGTGAATGTTTTGCATCAAATCGCAACAATTTGCGAACTTTAAAAAAGAAGCGAGGGGAGAAATAGTCACACGATCAAACCCATATGAAGAAAAAGGCAGATCATGATAGATTAAATTAGGTATCCAGGGTGATTGTAAAAAGAAATAAAATTCCAAGAAATTAGACGTGAAAGGGGGGAAGATTCGTACCTAAAGATTGAGACTGATGATCCTGTGTGATTCTGATATCAGAGAGAAGGAAGTGAGGGAGACGAAGGATGAAAGCCAGATTATGTCTCCACTTTCCTTTTATGTTTGAATTCTGAAATACGACTGGCCCTATCATGCACGGCCCATTTGCAAAAGGCCCAATCATACCAAAACCGAGCTTTCAAAAATCTACTAGTTCTGTATCCGCGCAATGCAGCAGGAGGCATGAATTTTAACGATTTTAAAGTTTCACTGGTTTTATAAGATAAATTTAACGATTATATAGGTTACACTTGGTCTTTACATATTAATACAATTTAAATAAATAAGAGTTATGGTTCCAATTACAGACTATCGATGAAAAAAAATTGTATGACAGTTTAAAATCCAATATATTTAAAATCCAACATATTTAAACGACTCCACAAATGTATTCGATTTACATCAAGAGCAAAGAACCAAGAAACTTGAGTTTTAAGATAAACACTCAAAACCAATAAAAAAACTACAAATTTGACAGATCATAAGCCATGAAAAGACAAAAAAAGATGGGTTTTAGAATGAAATTTTAACTGTTTACCCTTTTTCTTGTCCAGAAACTCAGATTAAGGTTGAATTAATACATGTATATATATTTCAAAAAAACCCAAGAACATACTAATTCAAAACATATTATACAGTGCAATTTAGACAGCCTAACCCCAAAATATATAGTATATATATAAATAAATCTATATATCTATATAAAATAGAAACTTGAAGAGATGATGTGCCATCTTCTAAGTTTAGTATCTCATTTTTCCTTTTTTTCTAATTTATTGGCATTATTTTATTTTTCAACAATTTCGGGTTTTAACTCGAGGCTCTTCGTCTCTCAATCTCCTCTTTAGGTTTAATTTCAGACTCTTCAATAACTATAAAAGTATAAATCGTAAATATTAAAAATATTTTTTTACAGTATATATAATATATAATAATATGATTAAGTCAAAAACTATTCAATATTGGACTCATTTCGAAGGTATTAACGAGACGATTATAAT
>NC_037540.1:6313939-6316466 GCF_001531365.2 Cynara cardunculus var. scolymus
TCTTCAACTAATAAGCCAAAACTCTTGGCATATAAATTGTAGAGCTCTGGCTTAGGAACGTTTTGGTTCAAATAGCTCGAAAAATCGTTGAGTTTTGAGAGAGAAATCTGAGTTTGAAGTTTGGAACCGAAAATCTCGGTTTTTCACCGATTTTGGGTGAGATTCTTAACCAAATCTCTTGATTTTTATGTCTATGACTTCGTCTTTAAGTACTCTATCAAACCCCAGTAGYCTCATGTCTCATATTTGTGTTTTCGTTCTACGATTTTTATGTTTTTAAGTTGTTAAGTTTTAGTTTTAAAAACAAACTTTAAATGAGTAAATGGAACTCATTTCTTGATGAAAATTCGTGTTCTTTATGTCAAAGTGTTGGTAAAAATATTACCAAAAGTTTGGCGCAAAAAGAATGAAGAAAAACGGTCAAAAAACGAGCCATTTTGAAGCTTAAAAAGCTTAAATATATACACCAATGGTGCTGCTGGGTGACCTGTTAAAAAAAGGGTTAAAGGCATGAGCTGAGGTCGGGTTTTGAACCCACGACCTCAGCCTTGAAGGCTCATGCGCTAACCAGTGGGCTACGCAGTAACCTGTTACTTAGTATGCGTCCATTTCGTTTATATGCAGTATACATTGGAYAGTTTCAACAATATAATTTTCTTTACATAAATTTTACAAAACTTTCGTTAAGTTTGTTTGTATTTTGTAAAATACAAACTTTGACTTCATTTCAATTATTTATCTCGTTAAATACCAAAATGACCCTATAAATGGAAAATCGGTATTTTAGCGATACTTTACGTATTTGCTTTATAAAATTATCGAAATGACCATATGTCTTGGGGATTGGTTTATGAGTTTCATTTTTATATTATAAAATTACCAAAACGACCTTATATTTGGAAATCGGTATTTTAACAATACTTTACGTGTTTGCTTTATAAAATTACCGAAATGACCCAATGTCTTGGAATTGGTATCTAAGTGTTCTTTTAAATCTATTTCTTACGAAATTACCAAAATGACCTCACAATTAGGGAATCGGTATTTTAACAATACTTTGAGTATTGCTTAATAGAATTACCAARATGCCCCTATGCTTGGGATTGGACTTTTAAACACCGTTTTAATATTCGACTTATGAAATATACCAAGAATGTTCTAATTTAGGGAATTGGTAAAGTTATACCTTTGGTATTCGACTTCTTATGATTTACCAAAATGCTCCTAGACTTGGGAAATTGGTATTCTCACATTATTTCGAGTATTAATTATGTTGAACTTTAAAGTTATGGAACGACCGTTATTTATACGTGCGTGACATGTTGTGACCTTTATTTACTTGCGAATCTTAAACGAGACATTTTGGTCACAAAACATTATTTACGTTGCGAACTATTTAGTTTAGTTATTTTGGTAAAATATTTATTATTCAAGAAAATGTGAAGTGTAGTACATTATTTTATAAAATGTACGAACAACAATTAATATTATAACGACGTCACATTATTAATAATATTTCAAGAAAATATTGGAGTAAAACATGAGATATGATGTTATTGGGGGTCGACCAATAAAAGGAAAATCCGTGATAAGATTTCTAAGGAATAGTAATCAATTTAATTACGATTATTTTATATGCTTAGGAATGGTATAAATTATCATGTAGGTTGCCGTTTTTGAGAGAACGACCTATCGAACGTTAACAGTTCAAGGTGAGTACATTATGCGATTTTTATGGGATATATACATGATTATTACAAAAGTATTTTATCCATGATATATGCATGATATGTTTATATGCATATGATGATAACTTGATTACATTGATGTGCATGATATTTAAATATATGCATGATATGAAAGGTGATGTTGACGAGAARGATTATGATGACTTGTTMTTATCAATATGATATTCAAGTATGTGTATAATGTGAAAAGAATGACGATGATGCATATATGATTTATGTTGTCACTTGCATGAAATGTATGTTGCATGTCACGATGAGATTTGCATTAATGAGTGAGTATTGCAAATAAATGATATGCAACTAGTATGATACAGCAAGATTCGTCCACCGTACGGGGTGGGTTGGACATGAAAGGAGGGCTTGCAATTCCGAGGTCTTGGAGTCCTCGTCCATAGAATACGCCACATACGCAAAGAAAAGTGACGAGCCGAGGCCTCACTTGCAAGATAATAATTTAAAATACGCTAAAACGATGTTTTGTGTGTGCATGTGATCATGAAACCATATTGTATTCACTAAGCTTTTTGCTTATACTATACATGTATATATCTCAGGTGTCATTTGTYAGTAGACGAGTGAATGAAGAAAAACGGGACTATGTTTCTGAATCATGCTTGATTAGATATTTTAATTAGCATTGATTATGTTAAAGTATTTTACGCTTCCGCAATTATGTAACGAATTATGTTAAACATATTATGTGCGTTTGGAATTTTAAGTTCGTATTTTTGTTCATGACATAAGTTATTAAGAATGACGTCACGGCACTCGAATGGAAA
>NC_037540.1:6316989-6373375 GCF_001531365.2 Cynara cardunculus var. scolymus
ATGGATGTTACGAAAAAAAATTAAGATTTTTTTTAAGATAGATTATGTTCAAATTAAAAAAATCTTAAAAATTTAACATTGAATATAAATAATTAAATAGAATTATTTTAGTCAGTGTCGAAGCTACATTTGATTTCATTCATTGAAGATTTCCATATATGTTGAAAATTAAGTTTTTGTAATATGTTTGTTGAAAAATGTCAATTTTGTAATTGGAATATATCATTATAAAAAAGTTTGTTGGAAAACACCATTCAGTTTCTTTTATTTATTGGAATATATCATTCAATTTTGTAATTATAACGAAACTATTGTAGATGCTCTAAATACCCTTTTATAATATTTTTTCAAGATACCGGATCATAACTTTAAGTGATTTGACCAAAATACCCTTTGAACGAACAAGAGCCGGATGATGTTAGTACTTCGTAGTCAAAAACCAATTCCGTTAAAAAAATGCATCATTCAAAAAGAATCATCATGACAAATGAAATCGAGAAACGGAGAAAATTAGATGAAATCAAGAATCATTACCATTTTCATTCCTATTTCCATCCTCCTTATTGAACTTTTGTTAAAGGGCCAAAGAGTAACCATTTAAACATATAACTAACTGCATCCATACATAACCATTCCATCAATTGTACACAGTTTAGGCCTCTACCTGCTACTTCACCTGAGATTTGAGCTCCTCCACCCTTGCTTCAGTGTCCTTCAGTGCCTTCCCATATTTGCTTATCATCTGATGACACCAAACATCAATAAATAAACAAATAAATGAAAATTCAGCCATTAATCGATCTTAAAATCAAATTTCTGCAAATTTAAGGGAAAACCCACCTCATCAACTTCGTTTGGTGTCATAATGAACGGTGGCGACATCATTATACTGTCACCAGCGACACGTACCAACATCCCATGCTTCTCACACTGTGCTCCAAAGTAAGCACCTACTCCTGAATGAGTTCAGACATCATTCAGATTGATCAACACCAACTTTGATGGTTACCCCATTCTGAAAACCAAAATCAGCAAGACTCTTACCCCATTCAGGTGGGAACAATTCATGTGGTGACTTGTTATCTGTAAATTCTGTCCCCAAAATCAGCCCCGTTCCACGGATCTAAAGAAGTGGAAACACTAGAATGTGTAAAACAGTAGTAGGCAAACTATATCTATTTCTCATACCATACTAAACACACACATTTTCATTTGATCTCAAAATCCAATGTATCTATTCTTCCCTTTTCATGAACCAAATAAAATTAAGATGGGCAAGCTGGAAGGTACCTCTCCAATTATGGAACTTGAGGAAAAGGCTTTTAAACCTTCTTGAAACATTGGGGAGATGTGGTTTACTTGCTCAAGAATATTCCGCTCTCTGGAAAAAAAAATCAACATATAAAGACTTCAGACATGGGGAGGATAGCATATGGTTTAGTTTACGATTGTCAGTTTTATGGCTTTCTCTTTCATTTCCTTTTAAAAAATTTGAGCAATTTTGATCAGGAAACAGGACTTGATGAAAATTGGTGCAAAATATAAGAACATACTGGTAAATCTTGAGTGTTTCCAGAGCAACAGCACAAGCAACAGGGTGCCCGGAATATGTAAATCCATGAGAAAATGCACCTAATATAAGCATAGAAACAAATTCAATCCAAGACCATGATGGAGATTTGGTGAATCTGGTTTGAAAAGTTTGATGGGAGTACCAAGTTTATTGCTCTGAGAATTTATGACATCTGCAACTTTGGGGCTCACAAGGACAGCACCAATCGGCATGTATGCCGAGGAAAGAGCCTGCAAATATAAGTTCATATTATCCTTTTGTATACTCAATTTATCCAACCATCATACCTTTCATGCAAAAATGCCAACAAGAGCAATGCACTTTGTAAGAATGGAGAAATTTGGAAAATTTCTGGAAATATGAACATAAATAACCATCTTATTTAGAAATTTCTACTAGTTATACCTTAGCTACGGTGACAAGATCGGGCTTAATGTTGTACTTATCACAACCAAACATGGTTCCAAGCCTTCCGAAGCCGCAGATTACCTGAAAAAAGAGAGCAGAAGTGAGTAGGAAGCATATTACATGCTTGAGAGATTAATATTACATCGAATGAATGATAAAGTACCTCATCAGCAATGAATAAGATGTCATATTTTTTTACGACAGCTTGAATCTGCAAAAGAAGAAAGTACCAGGATATGAAAACCAGCAACTGATTCATGCTTCAACCAAGAGACATAGGCCGGAATAGTTGTTCAACTTAATAGTCAACTTAACCTTCTCAAAGTATGTTTTAGGTGGAAGTATCACCCCTCCTGCTCCCATTACTGGTTCCGCAATAAATGCAGCAATCTGAAAAAAAAAACATAAAAATGCCATATGCCGCCTAAACTACTACTCCCTCCGTCCCAAAATAAGTGTCATCGTTTCTATACGAATATGTTAAAGGACCTTACCGTCTCTGGTCCCTCTTTGAGAATAAGGTTTTCCAAATTGGTAGCCAACCTAGTTGCAAACTCCTCTTCCGTCTCACCTAACATACACTGTGCTTATTGCATTGTTTTGACTATTAAAAGCTTGTGAGATGCAATAAGGAGAAAGCGAACCTGGAAGATGGAATCGCCAGTAATGGGGGCAATCGGTGTGCAATACAAATGGAGTAGGCAGATCAAATTTTTGATGCAATGCTGGAAGGCTGAAATAAAACAAGATCATAAAAATAACAAACTAGCAGTAAACTTAAACTTTCTATAAGTAGTACTCCAGTCCATGCCAGAAAGGCACACTTGGACTTTTATGGTCAAAGAGGCTAATCTTTGAATTCAAGAATGACGGGAATTTCTATCTTCCACAGAAGCGTATTGAATGACGTGTTAAGATTTATAACACCATACCCGGAGAGACTAGCTGATACAAGAGTAGATCCGTGATATCTGTGACAATAATACACATTAGAGTTGTGATATGCTAGGAAGAAAACATGCAAAACTGTCTGTTTAAGAAGTAAATTTACGATTTTGTCCTAGCGATAATTTTCTTTTTGTTTGGCCTTCCAAGTGCATTGTTGTAGTACCACACCAGCTTCACCTATAAAAAGAATGATTGAAACAGAAATTGTGCATAAATAGGGAACAATGACCTCAAGGGGGCAAGGCAAGATGATTGTTACAAGCATTAAATCACTAAATCACACCCGCAAAAACAATTTTCTCATGAATTAGTTAAAGAACCTGAGTATCATTTGCATCTGACCCACTGTTTGTAAAAAAGGCTTTTGCCATTTTATTTGCTGTAAACATTCCCAGAAGTTCTCTTGCGAGATCCTGTAAACAAAAGGTATAAAGATAGCACAATGAAGGATCTCATCAACTCAATAGCAAAGTAACACTTCTCTTTATAAACAATTTTACTATACCAAAGGGGGTTTTGTAGTACGGTTCCAGAAGGAATGGTAGAAAGGTAAAGTATTTAGCTGCTTGGTTGCAGCAGCAACAAGTCGAGCCTCATTCCCACCTAAAGGGATTTCAAAGTAACATAAATGAATCAAGAAAATGGAAAAGTGTAATTAGCAAAAAATGTAATATGAACAAAATCCAATGACCAGATAACAATCCCTTTAAATTATTAATCGGAAATGGATCAAGTGGCCTCTGACTGAATGGTATGGGTGGATTTCTACAACCATCAGGTTCGAGTTCAATTCTCTTAAATCTTGATACATCAATGCATATGTTTGTTGATGACACTGGAAATAGGAATATGAGACTGACCTAAAGGATTGCACCACAATCCCGCAAGAGCATCAAGATACTTTTTCCCATTTACATCATATACATACGAGCCCTACATACAAGCATTGGAAAGGAAGAAAAAAAGGAAACCAATCAGAATGTGCTTTGAAGTTCACATAATTTTGTCCCTAGTTAACAAACTAGACTACTAATAGAATACCTCGGACTTCTCTATCACCAATGGGCTTGAATCAGTAGTCTGCCATCCAGCTGTGAAAGGTGCCAACATATCATGTCCCTTATATCTGGCAACGCAAATTAAAGGTCATATAGATTAAGAATTCCCAGCCACATGTTGTCTTAGGTACCAAGTTCTAACAATATCGATAAAGTTCGGAGAAACTGGAGTCCAGTTGGAGAGTGCCATTCACAATGGGAACAAAACATAAGAAAAAGTTCCACAAACTTGTAGAATTGACAGAAGCAACACATACTCATCATCATTAGCCACGGCAACATTGGTACTGTTACATCTGACAGTGGAAAGAGTTCGCACATTGCTTGTGCATGGACGAATCTGTATGCAAGTAACCCACCTCATTAACAAGAAATACCAAACAAAAGGTTTCTTAAATCAACCAGATATATTGAAGAGTGGCAGGTGATTGTTCAAAGCTCTGTCTCCATGTATAAAGGACCCTCTAAATGCTAGAAAAAAGTTTTGACTTTTGATAACATTTAAAATCACATTCACAATACAAAGCACTCTGGTCAAAGTAAATGGATGGATGATCCAAGACAAGTTAACCCCCCATCAGAAAAGAGAAAACTTTTTTTTAACTACCCTTTTTATGGGTCATCTTTCTGTCTTTCGTTTCAAGATTGTGGTGGTTATATCAACAAAATCCATATCAATTTGGTATTTGAAAAAGACAAAAAGTCTGGGTATGATCTAGAAAATCGAGGCGTTGCTTATTCATTGATTCTAATTTATAAGTCAAGAACCGGTGTAACAGCAGTCGAAATAGCCCTAATTGCTCTACAGAACTTACAAACAAAACGCTTATAAAATAAATTACAAAAAGATTCAAAAAGATTCAAAAAAGAAGGAAAGGATCAGAGATTCAGAGGACCATGAAAGGAATATAGAAACCATTACAAGGAGATGCAGAGAAATGAGAAATAGTGTAAACCTTGGAGAAGGTAGCTGCGATGGCTGATCGAAAGAGACGATGATGGCGATTATTCATTCTTTCTTCCTGTTGGTGTTGATCGAGTAGAGAGCACCAAGAAAACAGGAAGAAGCTTGAGTCCACGTTGAGGTCCCACAGGGTCGTGTAAGACGTTTCATTTATGTCAGATGAATTGTCATACATGTAAATAGTCACGCACTTTAATGAATAAATTATGGTTTTGGTCCATTTGGTTTGTCAATTGCTACGAATTTAGTCCTAAACTTTGTGGTTTTCAATTTGTTTTGAAATTGGTTTCATTGTTCGTCCATCATCTTTGTTAAATTGAAAGATTTTTATGTATATAATTTTAAATAAGATTTTAATTAAATTCATGATTTTTTTATAAATATAATCCATTTTTCTTATATAAGCTAAGAGGTTATTAATTTAATTAAAAATTCATTTAAGATTGTTTATCTAAATGACTCATAAATTGGAGAGCAATTTTGCCTTTGTTTTTTTTCCTTTTAATAAAAAATGATAAAAAGACATAATTGTCCTCTAATTTAACGTTAATGGATGGTCATTTGGTTCAAGTACCAAATACAGAACATAGTGCAAACCACAAGGCTTTTTTTAATAATAAATGTAGTTGAAGGGCTAAGTTTGTAATAACTCAGATACAACCAAAACCATAATTTACTCTATTTCAGTTTATTTTTATTTTAGGTAATATATTGGTTTATAGAAAATAAAAGCATATTTACTGTTTCTTTCATTTGAATTTTGAAGTAACGGTTCTTTTACATTTAAGTAATTTGTCATTAGTGAACTCGTAACTGATTTAATCAATTTAATTGGTATAATATCACTTGTTTAAATATATGATCAATTCAAGACTTCATGTCTATGCAAATTAACCATCCATCCATCTAATTTTGGTTTTCGATATAATTAAGGGATACCAATAAATTAAGAGAATCACCGTACTTAAATCTCCGTGGCCACAAAGGGATTTTTATTTCTTTTTTGGATTTGAACCTAGGATTTTCAGGTGCCTTTGACCTTTGGAACCAAGCTCAAACCAATTAAGATGGTTAGATCTTTTATGTTGTCTACATGGTGATTCTATATTTGATGATGTTTCGATCCAGAAAATTGTTGAATTTTTTCAAACTCGAAACATGAAAGTTATAGATATTTTTGTCTTCTTCCTTTTCCTTTCTTTTTGAACTTTTAAATGGTTTTATATATTCTCTAATTTTATTTAAACATTTTCAGTTTATAAATAAAATATCGTAGGTCACAAGATGGTCGCACATAACATTTCCTCCGAGGTAACGTATCATCTACTTGTCCTAATGATTTCCCAATTCTTTTATACATATATTGTGCCAAATATACATGCATATATATATACACACATATATATTTATATAGGAAGCGTTCAAATGACAACACCCTTATTTTACAAAAATATGAGAACAATTATAGACCTCTAAATTAATTGACACATAATAAAAAAATTAGAATAAATGAAAACAAATTAGTATTTATCTTTAGTTTTTTGTTATCCTAGATTTATCTTTATCCCTTAAATTTTGTTATTATCATCGGAGACTTTTTATGGCATACGTTCGTTGTCGATAATGATGTGATAATACTATGATAACATGTTACACCCTAAAAAAATAAGGAAGAGATAAGTTGAACCCAAAATACAAAGTGGAAACTAGAGTTTAATAAGAATTGTCCAACAAAGGGAAAGGGTATAGCGTTTACAAAACAAATAAAGAGGCGATAAATAACAACATATTAATCTAAACAATCATATGCCTAGATTAAGGATGGGTGTTTCTATCGTCTCCAACAAAAATGTCGTATCATCAAATGTGTAATGCTCCAAAACACCAAATGCTTTAGCTACACAAAAGCTTTTTTACGAGACCCCGCTCCCCTCAACCCTTTTTAGCCCAGCCGCTAAAAGAACCTGACAAACAAGTCATTTCAAGAAAGAGTGTTAGGCTTACGCCTAGTGAGTCCAAATAATATAAAAGGAATGAACCACTATCCCATTATATATTTGTGCATATATAAATGTAATTGACGACATTTTAACAATACAAGGAGCATAATAAATTCTAGATTTTCACGGGGCGGAGTCAAAACATCCGAAGATGACGGGGGAGACCCGATTTACCATTAATTATGACGGAACACAAAGTAAGTCATAGATCAACGTTATAGAGCATCACTTACTGGTTTAATACCATTGACATCAACCTAACCAGTCATGTAGTCGGTCATGATCTTAAGCGCTCTTTATCTCGGAAATTACATACTAATCACAATGCCTATTTCCGAGTGGAAGTGTGAAGGTGATTTGGAATTTACATAATGATCACAATGCCTAAAACCAATTTACACCATCCTTCACACCAATACAATGAAACGAATTTCATGCTTTCAAACCCATTATATTCTAGTGATATACTTGTATACGACATCATAAGCATTATAGTACTTACTTATCAATAAGATTTTACGTGTGTCCTAACACAAGCGAAATAACCCCTCTTGCCAATAAAAGACTCCAACCTAAGGGCATGAGGGTTTTAAAGTTTAATGGTCAACAACACTTTCAAAACAAGTATTTTACCAAGTGATTAAAACATTTATCTAAACTCAACTTATCAATATAAACACGATTACCCAAGTTCGTTCTTTTGACCCAATAATCTTCATTTCATCTAAGTAAGTAATTACATGAAACTTTGGGCATAAGATAAGTAAAAGCTTCCTTACAATAGTGTAAAATTTTCATAGAAAGGGGTTAAGATGAACTCACCTTGGGAATTAGGATAAATCCCAATTTCTATGAATTAACCGGTAGACGGAAGGAGATCTTAGCTCGAAAAAACAACACCTCAACACGGAAAGGACATCAGTCAAGAAAACAGAAAGGGAAGAAAGAAGGTGCAGACTGCCCTGGGCGCGACACAGCGACTTCCGAGCCTGGTCAAGACCGGCACTTAACTGCGTCAAACAGCAGCTTACTGCTGCTTCGACTCTGCTTGCTGACTTCTCCAAACAGCAGCTTGCTGCTGTTTTGTTTTCGTCTGCTGCGCGATCAAACAGCAGCTTGCTGTTTCCTTTTCATCTGTTACGTGATCAACAGCAGCCTGTTGTTTCCTTTCATCTGCTGCGCGATCAAACAGCAGCCTGCTGTTCCCTTTTCGTTCGCTGCGCAATCAAACAACAGTGTGCTGTTTCTCTTTCGGCCGCTGTGCGATCAAACAGCAGTTTGTTGTTTCTCTTTCGGCTGCTGCGTGATCAAACAACAGAGTGCTGTTTCCTTTCTTCTTTTTCTCCTCCTAACCAGCAGCTACGGCTGCTTCTCTTTCCTTCTAGACAGCTGTAGCTGTTTCTCTTCTAACCAGGTAGCCACACTGCTGTTTCTTCTTCTAACCAACGGCTACTCTGCTTCTCCTTCCCTCTAGACAGTTGCGACTGTTTCTCCTTCAGATCAGCAGCTACGGCTGCTTCTTCTCCAACCCAACAGGCCCATCCCCCTTTCCTTTCTTCTTTCTCCTTTCTCTTGATGATGGCAGTAGAAGAGACCTAATCCCCTTTTTTTTGCTCTTGAAGATGGGATAAGGTAAAGTCATCAGACTGCAGCCTTCTCCCTACTAATATCATCACTCTAAAAAAAGTACATAGAAGTTAAGAACCTCCATGGAAGAGGGGAACCTCAAGATAAAGGGTATAAACAAATGGTTAAGTCAAACGCTGCAGAGAAACCAACCCCCCCCCCCCCCCCCCCCCCTTCTTTCCTCTTTCTTTTCCTTTTTTTTTCTTTTTTTCTACACACTACAGAATTCAAAAAAAATCCCTCTTCCCTAAGTAAAAAAAATTATATATATACATACATACTTTACAAAGGAGGGTTTATAAGATATAAAGTGCCTTAAACTACGCATACCATTTTTTTTTAACGAAACGAAGTCCTTGGCGCGTACAGAGCTGGGAAAGAGGGGAAAGATTTCCGAGTGTTACATAACAATATGATTTTACCATGATAATATTGTGATAATGATTTGATAAATTGAAAACCTTTTATGATGTGATTTTGATGTAATAATCATTTCATAATTATGTGATTTTTGTTGTGATAACGATGTAATAATGTTGTGACAATCAAAAACCAGCGATGGTAAGTCTACATTCATCGCTCTGTCTGTCCATTATGTGATAATAATATGATAATTATTTGATACCAGTTAGCATATTATTTGTGATTTTAGAGATAAATATGTCACCATAATTACAGATAAATACGAAATCGCATAATTATTTTTAATTAATTACTTTTCTTTAATTTTAATTATGAGTTAAATAATTTGGAGGCTTATAAATGTTCTCACATTCTTATAAAACAGAAATGTTCTCGTTTGAATCTCCACCTATATATATATATATATATATATATAGGCCTAATCAAATGAGAACTGATTAGTTTGTAGTAACTGTGAGGTCCAATCTCAACCATAAATCAATAGATAAATTAGGAAATTAATAATTATGGTAGTTTGGGTTAAAATTATAATTAGAGAGCATATTAGGTATTTTAAAAAAACTCATCTCTCATCTCTCATCTCTCCGACCTCCAATCTCGGGCCTCCGGTGAAATCGGTATCACAGTATATCACAGTGGGTATCACATTGTGTATCTTTGTTTTTAAGGTTTGAGTTGGTATCATAGTTGGTATCACAATGGTATCACAGTATATCACAATGGGTATCACATTGTGTATCTTTGTTTTTAAGGTTTGAGTTGGTATCATAGTTGGTATCACAATGGTATCACAGTATATCACAATGGGTATCACATTGTGTATCTTTGTGATTACTTGGTACCTGCCGGATTAATGTTCATCGAAGGCCGAAGATTGGAGGTCGGAGAGATGAGAGAGAAGTTTTTTTTAAAATACCTAAAATGTCCTCTAATTATAATTTTAACTCAAACTAGCATAATTATTAATTTCATAATTTATTCGTTGATTTGTGGTTGAGATTGGATCTCACAGTTACCACAAACTAATCAGTTATCCCATGAATGAGCCCCTATATATATATATATATATATATATATATATAATACATAAATATATAGAGATATATATATATATATATATATATATATATATATAGGTGGAGGTTCAAACGAGAACCCCTGTAATTTACGAGAACGCGAGAACAACTCAATAACATCAAACTTTTTTAATTAATAAATTAATTTATATTAAATATAAATAAATTAATAAGGGTAGTAATGTAATTAAATAATTTTTATAATTGTTATTTTATTTTAATTAATTATAATTATCCCTTTTTTTCCTGCATGTTCGTTTCCACTCTCTTCTCTTCTCTTGTGATAATTATGTGATTGTGTAACCATAACCTATCGAAACCATGATCAATCGAGTGTAACCATAACCTATCGAAATCATGAGTAATCGTTGTGATAAATGTGTGATTGTCTAACCCTAAACGATCGAAATTATGATCAAATTTGAGTGCGCAAGTGATGTTATAATAGGGATATCACATGATTTTCACACCCATATTATACCACATCGTTTAGTGGATTTCGTCTGTAATCGTTGTGATAAATGTGTGATTGTCTAATCCTAAGCTATCAAAACCATGAGTAATCGTTGTGATAAATGTGTGATTGTCTAACCCTAACCGATTGAAACCATGATCAAATCGAGTGCGCTGTTATGATAGTGATATCACATGATTATCACACCCATATCACACCAAATTGTTTTCGTTGTGATAAATGCGTGATTGTCTAATCCTAACCTATCGAAACCATCCGAAATCGTTGTGATAATGTCTAACCTAACTCATCGAAACCATGATCAACTCGAGTGATATTGATATCACATGATTATCACACTCATATCACACAAAATCGTTTAATTGATATCATCAGTAATTCGTTGTGATAAATGTGTGATAAACTAATCCTAATCGAATGAAAACATGTTCAAATCAAGTAATTCTGAAAGATTCCTTGAATAAACTGTGTTCCTCATTCTTGTTGTTCGATTGTTGCATGCAAACGCTTCTTGATCGATTATTGTTTGATGTTTGATTCCTGCGACTTTTCGGCTTCTTTGTTCATTGATTTCTCCTTGAAATCCTAATCGATACTTAATAAAGATAAGAATAATCACTCTAATTTTAAGGATTATCATGTGATCGTGTAATCGTGTTTAAGATATTATGATATTGATTTCCATTATTACCCTTTTGAATCTCAATTTTTTTTGAATCTTTTTAAATTTCAATTTTAATTTAAAAAATCTTTTAATTTTAATTTTTATCACAATATGAGGTTAATAGGTTGTTCTCGCATTCTCGTAAATCACAGAAGTTCTCGTTTGAACTCTTCTCTATATATGTATATATGATTATTATATAATGGCCATTTATCGATGTTAACCGGATAAAAATTACTACACTCACTTATTTTATTAGATAAAATTGTTGGTAATTAAACTCCAAAAGAACTCTTTTTTATCGAAAGGAAAGCAATGGTTAGGTTGAGCTGTTTCTTTCCAATCTGGACCATCTCCGATCCACCAATAATATAATAGCACGTGTATATAGTTTCATTACAATTACAACCATCATCGATGCATATATAGTAGCTATAAATTCAACAACGAATTCGCAATCAATGACCCAAATAATGCTTCTTGTTTCATCATTACTTGGGTATTTGGTGTGTCCTACCAAATCTCAAATTTTTAAGTGATTTATATTATCAAGCCCATAGCCCTTAATAAATTACCTAATTATCTAGTGTGGTCCACTACTATCAAGAGGGTGGTTGGGGAGTAATAGAGAGCGACAGCGACTCTGTCCGACAGTTATTGTTGGTTATGCCTGGCGCTTAAGGCATACATATATACCCTTTTCGTCCACGTTTTTCTTGGCAGACATACACGAAATTTCCTAATTTCTTTTCTGCTCTCATTCTTATCAAATTCATATGGAAGGCTAATTGATTAGTCGGGTTCAAGTTCTTATCTTGAACGGATTGTTGTATCCTCTAGATAGACATCCAAATTCACCATATACCGGATGAATTTCTGTCTAAGGACAGTGCCACCTCAGGCCTCAATCTCGTATTCATTCTTCGTTGGATTTTCATCAAGATAATCGAGTTAGTCATCATTTCTTACTCAGTTGATTGTTGTATTTCATATGTAATTATACATATGTATATCGTATTATATATATTTATGGGTTTTGTTTCGATTCCATATCGTTGTACGAACGAAATTCGATTCCTGAATCTAAGTTCTAACATAATGATCACAAATCCATTATTACTTTCGGTCATTGTCAAATTCTTGTAATCAATGTAGTCAACATACATACATTTATATATATATATATATATATATATATATATATATTGATTGATTGATTGATGATGCTAATTGTATTGAAAGTAGTACGTTTGTTATTGTTGTATGGCAATTAAACAACACAAGTTCTTGTGTGATCGGCAGCGATGATATATTATTTAAAATATGAATTAAAACAAACTAGTTATATATTCATGCAGTTTACTCTAGTTTTGATATGTAGTATTGTATATAAAATCACATAATTTGTATCAAAATTATGTATTAATTTAAAGGGAAAAGTTTAATAAAACCCAACAAAATTTTCTATTTTAATTGATTAAGTCTTAAACTATTATTTTTTAATAAATAAACTATTAAACTTTTTTATTTAAATGATTAGGTTCGTGAACATTATTTTTTGAACAAATAAATCATTGAACTTTTAAAAATTGTTTATCTACGTCTTTTTAACACAACAAAGTTATTTATAATTGTCTAGAAAAATTCTAAAATAAAAGAAATTCTTAAAGCAGTTTTACCGTTCTCAAATCCTACACCATTAAAACCCCTCACACCTAATGACATCACTCCTCTTCATCGCCCCATCACCTTTCTCTATACTAACCATTGTCGTCGTTGGGTCATATCATTGATCTTCCTCTTTTTTATCTTTCGAATATCTCTCTTTTACAACATTTTAATGAAGTATGTATAGATAGATCAAAAATGAGGAAGAATAAAAAAAGTTGATAAAGAAGAGGGAAACCGTTGGCAGAAGCCTAACGACGGTAATAGAGAGTAGAGGACGATGGGACGACGAGGGGGAGTGACGACGTTGGGTACAAAGGGTATTTATGACGTAAGATTTGAAAACCATAAAATGGATTTGGGTTTTTCTTTGTAGAACTTCCTAGTCAGTTACTGTTAGTTTTTTTGAGTTCAAATAATACATGTAACCAAATTTTTAAAAGATTGGTTGTTTATTTATTAAAAAAAAATCCTCAAATTTTTAATCATTCAAGATGAAAAAAGTTTAATAATTTATTCATTAAAAAGAATAGTTTAAGGACTTAATCAATCAAAATGGAAAGTTGGTTGAATTAAAAACTTTTTCTAATCAACTTACATACATTTGTAATAAGGCCAACGAGCGCCAATTGCTAGAGCATGGGAGAATGAAGAGTAATAATTTCAGTAAGAGCACTAATTTTGGGATTAGACAGTATAAAAGATCTTTTAGATGCTCATATCCCTCTTGGATAGGGGTGTAAACGATGATGCAAGTCGAGCTTGAGTATCATTATACTCAACTCGAATTCGAAACCCAATTTTCAAGCTCCAACTCGACTCGAACTCGATAACTATTTCTCAAGCTCGAACTCAAATCAAGCTCGAACTGCAACTCAAACCAAGCTTGAACTCAAATTCGAATCAAGCTCGACCCAAGCTAACCCATTAGAATTTAAATTTTAGGATCAATCTCTTATAAATTTTAAAACTTAAAGATGTTTTTTTAGTTCTTATAAAACTAAAAGGGATCAACTTTAAACTTAATCATAAAAAAACATAAATTTAGAAATTCTATTCACCTTCTTCTTTTTTTTTTATAACATCTTGTCTCCCCTTCTTTACCATCTCTCTTCCAATGCGAGACAATTTCATTAACCATTTTTATAGTTTTTCTTAATCTTTTTAGTTGTGATTTTAATAAAAAAATAATTGATTAATTTTTATAATTGAAAAAAATGCATAATTTTGTTTAAATATCTAAAAATATAAGACACTTTTATTATTTATATTTTATAAATTTTATCGTAAAAACTGATTATATTTTAAAACTAATTATATATAAAATAATCGAGTATCTCACGAGTTTTTCGAGTCGAGTATTAGGTTAGCTTGACTCGACTCGTTAATATGTCGAGTCGAGCTCGAGTTCACGCCGAGCCTATTCGAGTCGAGTGTTGACGGAGTCGATCTCGAATAGTGGGCGAGTTGTCTCGTATCATTTACACCCTACTCCGGGATTGCGGTTGTTGTATAGATCAGAATCTAACATATTGTATGCGTTACGTATTCTTGATTTTTAAAGTGATAAATATGAAGAATTAACAATAAACTTTGTAACGAGGTTTTGGAGTGTGGACTCTACCATTCTTCATCCTGCTTGCTCATTCAGATAAGAAGCGTTGCAAAGAGATAACAAGACCAAGACATGATGAATGCAAAGCTTTAATCGCTCAGACATGTCTGAATCTTTGTTTGTAACTTATTGTTTTAAAACAAACGATTTATCCAAATACAAACAGTTTAATTCATACAAGATTTAATTAAAATGAAAGGTTTAGAAGTTAAAATTCAAACATAAATAATTCCAGAATTCAACATCATCATGAATCAGAAACGATCTACAAGTCATCAACTTTAGCGTTCGCCTACAATCAATAATCATCAATGACAAAATCACCTCAAAACGACCCGAGAATTTAACTTGCGTATAGGGTCTCGGAAACCGTAGATCAATTCGACCCATCAACATTCAAACTACTTCGTCAAAAGAAAACAAGATTTCTTGAAAAAAAAACTACAAAATTCGGATGAATTAGGAGGAAAAAAAAACTCAATTTCCTGGTAAAACCGTCTTAAACAGGAAGATCCCGATACCTCCACAAGCCAACGCTAATAGTAAAGAAGCCACGACTGCATCGACCTCCAATCCTTTGCTTTTCTTGACTTCCTTCTCTTCACGAGATCGCTCTCCAATTTTATCACGGAGATTAGTGTTGAGAATGTCCAGTTGATGCATGATTTTGTGTTGGCTTCGTGCGATTCCTGATATCTGTTTAAATAATTATACAAAGTTTAGTTATCAAAATTAAAGATTATGCTATGCGATACTGTTGTAGCCTGTAGAGCATGGACCAGAAAAGATATTATTACCTCTTCGATCAAAGCAGAATCCTTGGCTAATTGAGTCGAAGACGATGAATGGCGGACTGTGGGTCCGGTTGACGAATGATTTGCAACAGCAGATGTGAAGTACGAAGTCGATGCAGATCCATTGCAGGCGTCGATTTTCTGTTGACTACCATAATTTATCCCTCTAGTGATCTGGGAATTCAGTTCATCAATCCTAGACGTAAACTCATCCATGCGATCATTTAACGTCGAAATCTGTTCTGAGAGTTGGCTAATTGCTCCCTTAACAAGATGAAATAGACCATTAGTCACAAAAATATCGAACTTAAAAGCAGCAAACTAGCTGATAAGCTAGTTGTTGGCTTATAAACTAGTTGTAGGCTCGATAAGCTAGCAATTGGCCGAAGAACTAGCTGTGCCTGTTAGATGATAAACTTATTACGTTTCGTAAAAACTAGCTGATAATTCAGATGACAATGTAAAATGACTTAAAAGGACATGCTGAAAAATTACTGTAAAAAATACAAGGGGCTAATTCGAAAAAAAAAGTAAAAAAAAAAACCATGGAGCTTATTGAACTTGGTTATGTTTGGCAAACTAGTTGATAAGCTAGTTAATAAGCTAGTCACCTTTGGTAAAAACTAGCTGAAAAGCTACGTGATGATGTAAAATAACCTGTTGAAAATTACACTGGAAAAAAATAAAAGAGGTATAATTGGAAAGTGTAAAAAAGACTTTGGAGCTTGTTGAATTGCTATATGAAGTAGCTTTTCAAAAGTAGTTTATAAACTAGTTTATGGTTGCCGAACATGGCCAAATAATGCTATAAAAGCTAAGCGCTGGTACGATAAAATCACCTGGCTTGCTAATGTGGCTGTTGGCTCGGGGCTCCTGTCGTCAAACCTTTGGTTATTTACCGTAAACCCAGTTATGGAAGTCAGATTTTTATCCCTAGCCGTTGAATACGAATGTGACATTCCACTGCACAAACGAAAGCATGTACCATCACAACAAAAAGAGCAATATTTTCAGGGCTTTTAGCAAAATATTACCTTTTGAGAAACTTATCTCTCGTTGTAGCATGGGTAACAGAACCTTTAGGACTCGAACGCATTTCTTCGTCTATGCTTAGCTTCGTTTTTAAATCCTCAGGTAGTACCTAAAAAAGAACTTCAGAACTAATCGTTTTTAAACCACAAAATGCAGCTGCCGAAAGCAATCATACCATGACTTCATTTAAAAGTTTTTCGAGCTTCATTTGTTCAAGATATGTACGTGGGATGTACGAGCCTTCCAATCCCAGCTGCTCAGCAACGCATCTTACACTTAGCCGGTCTCTTCCTAGCACCTAATCATGAGATAAAAACCGAGCTTTAAAAAGTCACGTAGATAACAGAACTTTAAACAAAAAGCCGAACATGGTAACCACTACCTGAACGTAATGACGATTAACTTGTTCCAACCAGTCAATTTTCACACACACCCTGTCATCATGAAACACGTGGCTACTTCTTTTCAGGATGGATGCTATTGTGTACCCCAACGCCATTAGACCACCAAGAAGCCGAACGCTAACTTCAAAGCTAATCCTTGGAGATATTATAAATGGAGGATCCGTCACCCATTCCTAAAGATTAAGAAAGCAACAGTCTTTAACAATCTAAACATCACAAATTTTCAAGCAAACTTAGATTACACGTCAAGAAGCAAACCTCAAACATTAGGTTGTATTTTCCTTCCCTATTTCTCATCCTCAAATACGATTGGCAGGTTTCTGGATCTTCTCCAGGCGGTAAAAGAAAGATGTCATAAATATGCTCCAAAGCTTCGGTATGTTCTTCAGACATGGCAGACTTGACTTGCTCCACGCTCACATTTCTTGATGACTTTAATGTTCAGAAGCTAGTGTTACTTACATCAAATCTAGTAGCAAGAATTTAAAAAGCGAAAATGAACCTTTAGAATATAAGTGGGACTTTGGAATCCTGTGAAGGGATTAAACTTGTTGACGATCCTTATATGAGCCGTTTGGAGATCAGGTTCTATGAATGCCTTATACATGGGATAAACCTGCATATGGGAAGTGAGTGAGAAGTGTAGAAAAGCTCTAAATTTTGCATCTTTTTACTACCCATAAGTGAAGTAGAACAAACCGTCTCAGATATCTGGTATATGATTTCTTCGGGTTCCTGACCAGCACGTTGTATGTCCCTTAAAACCCGTTTAACAAGATCAAAATGAACGCCACCTGTAACAGATACTCGAAGATCCAGTAAGGGACGCAATTTTTCACTCAAAGCATAGATGCCCTCAACTATCACAATACGGGAGCTTGGGACTTCAAGTGTCCTGCCACCATCATATGATCACATAAGTTCCAGTGAACGTGTGTGATATGGACTAAAAATGCAATAGAAATGGAGATTAACAGATACAGAAATATCCCAAAACACATTCTTCACATACATGATGAGTTTTTATCAAGAATGGTTACTGTGAGAAGAGAAGAGACACGAACCTGTAACCTGTGCGAAGGCTAGACTTGAAATCATATATGGGAACTTCAATCGCTTTCCCATCCTTCAGATCACGAATGTTTTGTAGCAGCGTGTCATAATCTGTCAAGCGAGGATCTATATGGAAAGAGAACGTTATAATGTTAGCATCCTTCCATTCTTAGTAAATGATATAAGATTTCTGGTTCATCAAATCACCATTGGTTTCTTTAAGGTTAACTTGGTAAAGTCTAGATATGATGCTTCGGTGACTTGAAAATCTTACCATCGAAGTTACCATCAATTACTCGGCTGCCATCATTGTAGTTGTCCATTGATATGACTGCAACACTTGGCATGAAGTTAACTATTTTCTCAGTGAATGCAGTCTTTCCAGCACCAGAAGGACCAGCTAAACCAACTAGTATGATTCCATCATTCTTTTGGGCTAACAATTGGCATGCCCGAATTACAACAAAGAAACCCTTCTCAAACGATAGTGTATCTTTAATTTGAACAATCTCAAAGCGAGCAGAGTCTTTTCTCTTAACTAAACGAATTTGATCTTTCAAAAGACGTTGTTTTCTTGATGTTGATTCAGCAATTGAGTTATCTTGAGCCATTAAATCTGCTCACTTCCTACAAGAGCACGAAAAACATGGGGTACTTGTTGTAAGAAGGAAAAGTGGAGGAGAAAGAGTGAACCGAAAAGAATTCAAAATGAAGATAACCGTGAAAACCCTATGTGAATACAAAACAAGTTTGAATTGGAAAGTGAAAGGGGTAAACAAACCCATAGCTTTGAAGGTATTACCACCTAAGGGACAATCAGATACCGTTCGTGCTAAGCATTTGATAGACTGAAAAGGAAGTGTTGCAATTCTTATGAAACTGATAAAGTGTCTGTCTGTTAGCAACTTATGAGCTTAATGCGACTCACAGCTTATTTGGTCGGCTATAGATGACTGTTTGGTAGTGGCTTAATGATACAGAAAATGGCTTATTCAGCTTTTAGGAGGCAGCTTTATGCATAATGCAAAGTTTTTTCAAACATGCACCTCCCAATAAAAAACACGTTCATTCCATCTATAAAAAAACTCTCCCAAACAAAAACCTTCACAATCTACAGAGACAGATTACTCCATAGAGACAGCTATTTTCGCACAGGAACTAATGGAAAGCCAACCAATCAGCCCCAAAGAGTACTTAAGGCGACTGAGAAAAAACCCTGATGCACAGATAATCAAGATTGATGACAAGACACGTATTCTAATTAAAGAAACTGAAAGAATTAGTTGTGATGAACAATTGGAGAATTAAACCAACTTACACACATAAAAACAGGATAAATACTGCTGCAAAAGACGAGGTCACCTGTGTATTCTTGGCAATTCAAAAGTTAGTACTTGATAATTCCAATCACAGAATCTTTTCTAGGCCCGCAATATAATCACAGAAATCTGCAGTTTATAAAACGCACAAAGAAAGCAAGAGCAATGAGGCATCTCTTGTCATCATCAAATCATATATTGCACAAACATTAAAATTGTTGTCGACAAAATTGATCCAACATGTTCAATCACTTGTAAAGATAACAGATTACCCACAACATTCTTATCTCTAAAAATTAACCCACAAAATTATTCAATAGTTCCATAATGATGCCAAGATTAATCAATCAAACACGAAACACTACCCAAATAAATTTATACCCAGATGAGAGTTACGAAGATGAATGCATTCTTCAAAACGGGAGGTTTCTTGGATCTAAAAACAATCAAAGCAACCAACAAAATCACCAAAATAACGAGCATATAACAGAGCAGTAGAAAGATTACCAAGGATGGGGGATCCCTGTTTACTGTATAGAACAACAATTGATGAATCGAGTGGTTTTAGAACAAGATTGGCAAAAAGCGTAAAAGGGTGGTCAGCAATGAGGAAGTCATAGAAATACGTGTTTGCATATTGAATTTTTTTATCTCAGTGTTGACATTTCTTCCCTTAGAAGGATAAAGAGGTGGTGATTGTTCTTGGGAATGGGAATTGTGCAGGATTTTCTAGTTTGCAGGGGAGGGGAGAGAGTATGTATGTATATAAACCCTTCGAGCTGAAAGAAAATATCAGGGTAAATGCTGTGCGATATATTATGTGTGTGTGTGTGTGAGTGATGATTATGGCCATTTTTTTGGTAAATAGCTTTGGGCCATTGGGCCCCATTTTGTGGTTCGGATTCGGACCCTTTAGATTTTTAAAATATAAAAATAAAACTCTCTTTCCCAAAGAAAATCAGGTGATTATTTTATCAAATAGATACCAATGTTTATCTCCACAAAAGTATTTCCATTGATCTAATTGACTCAAATGGATGACCTACAAAAAGGAGCCGGTGGTGAAGAATGGTTCGTAAATGCTCGAGCCAGTGGTCAACAAAGTAAAGTGTTGGTGGATATAGACACATGACAGCCTTATCATAGTGGCACGATGGTAGAAGTATAAGCAATGACGGTCGATGATGGCAGCAGATCATGTTGGCAGAAAGATAGAAGAGTATAATAGTATAAACAAAAGTAACGATGAAAGTGGAGGCAATTATGGTGGTGATGTCGGAGGAGCGGGTGAGGAAAACGGAGAGGATTTAGAGGAAGAGGAATGTCGAGGCGAGGAGGATTGATTTTAAGGTTTAGTTTTTCTTAATCTAAAAAAGTTATGTGTCACATTTTTTATACATAAATGACCAACATTCCCTCATGTAACCACGGGCATATAGGACACTGAAGTTAGCAATTAGTGGAAGGGGTGAAAACGAAGACAAAATTCATACCACAAAGGAATATTTGTAACAAACGAAATCGAAAGATGAGCACAAAATTTTCACACATACGACATAAAAGTGTAATTTAACTCTTCATTTTCATACACTCAAACATACGACATAAAAGTGTAATTTAATTTTAAAATGGAGATTTTGGTGATTTTAATTTGTTCAACATATTCTCAAAAATCTTATTTAAAATAGAGAAAGTAAGAAAATTCCGTTTTTTTAATTAATTTTAATCATTAAGGATTTAATAGTCATTTACATTATTTTTTTTTATTAATATTGGAAGGCATTAAATTTTGTTAATTTTAGAAATATAAGAAAGGAAACGTTTAATATGGTAAGAGTTAAAATCTTTTTATTAATTTAGTTTTTTCACAATAAATATGTTTTATTTATTTTCACGATTATACTGATTAAAAAATGAATTTTAAAATCAGTTCTTGTTTGATCTTATCAACAATTATTGAATAAATTGTTTCAAATCTTTTTCTTTTTGGTGATCTTGTTCCCTTTATGGTTATGAATTTGTATGGTATGCTAGATGCAGTAACTTAATTAAGCGTGTTCAAATATCAAAACTTTTATAGATGAAATTGTTGCATAATTTATTAGGATACAAAATATTTTCTATTAGAAAAAGGGCACTAATTTAATAAAACTTGTTCAGATTTCGAAATTTTTATGGATGAACTTGTTGCATAATATAATTTTTTTTGGATAATCTTGTTTCCTATAAGTTTTGAAACATAAACAATATTAAATAGTTTGACCATAAAAATGATTAATAGAAGGAAAGAGTGAAACCATAAAAATACATGACGATAGTTGTTGTTTCATAATGGTTCATATAATATGTAAAATGTTATAGTTGTGAAACAAGTTCATATAATGGTCATTGTAAGGGTTGATATGTTAATGTTAAGAAAATGGTGTGTACTTGGCAAATAATGAAACCATTTCATAATAACATTGAAACGGATCAATGTACTGAAAACATGAAAAATGACAAATGTCTCCTCTAGCAATAGGTTGATTTGTGTATTGATGAAACCGTGAAACCATTTCATTCATGAAATGTAATGGTAAAAAAAATTGTTTTATTATTCAAAAGGTTTCATTATGTTAACTTGATTATAGTGTATTTTATGTTTCAAAATTTATTACGAGATACCTAATTTCATCGGTCCTTATTTTGATCTATTTTTATGATGGATGTTATATTCTTTATAATATTTGAACGTGAAATGAAGATGTTTTTAGCAAACCTATAATTTTCAAGATTATTCTAACATTTTTTGTTAGAATTTTTGGAAGTATAAGATGATATATATAGTTTTTAAAACAATGATTGTGTTTCAATAACATTAGGATATACACTCGGTTATAGATTTGATGTTTTACATTTTTGTTCTTTTTTTAATTAAAAAATAAACTTTTATTTTATTTTTTTATTTCATAATATAAACTAATCTTGACCGTTATAAAAAAAAATGGATGGATGAGATTGGTTTGTAAGATTTTCACAAATTAATTGTATTTAATCCCTCCTCTCTCTCTCTCTCTCTCTCTCTCTCTCTCTCTCTCTCTAAAATTTGGCCAGTTTACATCTTTAACATGAACATATATTTAATCAAATCAAAACCTTGTAAGGAACAAAATATATAGTCTGCATTTCACCATCATCATATGTGGCCCTCACTTCTTGTACATCATGATGTAAATAAAACAAATTTTTAGTTATAATTAATTAAGAATGAATACATCCATCCATCCATCAACAACCTTGACACCATCTTTAATTATGTATTCACGAACCTGCAATTCTTCCTAACTTCTCCATCAACATAAGTTTCAGGATTCGTTATGTTTCCCAGTTTCACCATTGATTCAGAGAACTGTTGGAAGAAAGCCACCTGATCTTCTGCATATTTCTTCACAAGCTTACTTGTTTCTATTCCAAGAAAGCTGGAATAGAGTTCTTGATCAGAATTCAGAAGCCCTTCTCCTCTAAGAAGTATGTGGTAATATGTGTTATCGAAAAGATTAGGTGAGATATAGTCCATTGCTGCTTCCTTATTGTCTTCTCCTCCTGCAGCTGGGCACGATGACTTTAAACTTTTCAGGTTCGACTCCGCGATTGGGTTCATAGTTGCTGTTGTTTCGTAATCTGAATAGATTCTTTCTCGATAATTCGTACAACGAGCCATGCCGATTGTGTGGGCACCTGCAGTTCAGTTACATTATATCTATATATATAGTTGAATGAAACTAGATCACCTTTATATATAATTGATTAATTTCTTACCAGAAAGTGCAACCATATCGGTGACCGAGAGGCTTTGGTACATAAACTTAGCGATCATCGAGAGGAGTCTGTCGTTTGCTCCTGGAATGCTCGTATCAACCTGCGAAAAACTCGCTGTTTTCGAGTCTTTTCTTCCAACTGGGACATCCCAATAAGGTCCACCAACCTGGACAGATAAACATACAATTATATCTTATTGAAAAAACACCATCTTTATAATTTCCTACACGATTCCAATTCTCCCTCTCTCTCAATATATATATATGTATGGATGCATGAAGTTATACCAATAGGGTTGCATCTCTTGCAGCAATAGTAAGAGCATCAGCACATGAAACTGTTTCAGGGCACTCAGATTCAAGCTTGTTCTTGATCCTATCAATGATTTCAAAGCCTTTTAAAGCATTCAAGTTAGTGGGAGCTTTCTTTTCTCCTTTCAGAGTGATTGTATCATCTAGCAACACCGATCCATCACAACCCTACATCAAATCAAGAAAGCTGACCAATTAATAACAAGAATTATGAAATTCCAAATCAAGAAGATATAGCTATAGCTTAATTCTGATAAATAAGTAAACCAATTACATATATATATATATATATATATATATATATAACCTGTACGAAGCAATCATGGAAGTGTAAGCGTAGGATGAAGGCGGCATTTCGAAGATCAGATTGCACAGCACATTCCATTTCTTTCCTGACAATGGCTTCTGCATTTGGGCAAGTAGATTTGTAGTAATCTAAAGATAATGGAGGGTCATCAGCAATTGCATGCAAGCAACAGATGTTGAGAAGTGATACAAGAATGAAGAGGATGGAGGTGGCCATTGCTGGATGGTTGTTAATGGAGATGGTTGGGACTGAGGCTATATAAGCAGAAGAATTTGGATCCAGACATGTTGCTTAATTTTGCGATGTGGTTTTTAGTCAAGAGAAGATGGAACCACTCTTGGGTTAGTTGGTGGGCATGCTTTAACCAAGAATTGGGCTACCAAATTATAACCTCTCATTTATTTGCTCATCACATCTTTTCCTTTTACCACTTCAAAGAGATTACGTCTCTTAACAACAGTTTTAAATTGAATCTGAAGTTATTATATGTTGATACTGTTTTGGTTTACAGATGGTATCAAAACCAAGCATTTCTTAGCAAATCCTACATCCTCGTTTACAAGGACGACTTTGGGAAGGTCAGATGAGGATGACGAGGAATTTAATTGGGGAGTTTGTAATATAAAATTGAATTTGTGAACTTTATAAGCTCAATCCACCATGGTTTTTTAAAATAGAAAGTTACTAGACTAGTTTGTTAATTTAACATATGAGTCGTTACTGTCCCAAATGTTACATGTTCTTGAAACACTGTTCACTATAACAAACTGTATTTTTTAGGACGTTTGTTCGTTCGTTCGTAATTGGACATCTGAACTGAATACTTAGTAAAACTTTTAAATTTTATGACTAACTTCTTTGCGTAGAACGAAGTCATGATTTAACAAGTTTTATAAACAAATTTGAGCAATCTAATAAACACAAGATATAGATTATTTTGTCATCATTTTTATAGGACATTTTCTACAAATACCATATAAATGGGCTAATATCGTACTTTTCCAAATATCTTATATCTTATAAAAAGACTAATAACCTGATTTACTCTTGATGTTCTATTAATTTGTGAAACTTGGTCGATATAATTTGTTAGATCACCTAACTTCGTTATAACAACCTGTTATAATGCAATTTTATATAAGAATCAAAATTGTTGGTTTTATAAACTTAAGTCATACTAATCAAATACTCTATTAAATCAAACAAATACAACCCGATATCCTGAAAAAACCGAGTGTTTTGATTTTATATAGTATATAAATGGGTCCCACAAACATATAGACTATTTCAGTTTCTTTAAGTATTAGGTAATTTTTAATAGAAAAATGATACTTTTGGATTCTCTAATTAACAGTCCACATCTATTAAATCATTCCTTCACTTTATATCAATGAATTGATTACCAACCTTCAACAATTCAAAAAAGTCTTTAAAGAGAAAATGTTTTTAAGTCTAACAGATATAAAACTCCAACGGATACAACTCAAAGTCCATCCTTAATTTCCACTTAGGACGACCGTAGATCAAATCAAGAAAGCCTAATAACAAAAAGATGTGTTCGGTCCATATCCGAAGCTAATTATATTACATGGGTTAATACTAATTTTTCAAGTGGTTGATACTAATTTTGAACTAAAGATTAGAAGTTCAACCAAATACGTGTTTGACATATTCCATTCGGTGCACCAAACGCCACCTTAATCCCTTCGAATCCATGTTCACATCAACTGTCAAAACAAAAATAATACACTTGGCACACTGCAGTTTCAGAGAGAAACAAAAGCTATAATAACTCCTTAAATAGTACAGATATTACAAGACAAAAGAGACGAATGTATTTGGTTTCTACAGCAAGCAAAAAGGAGCCAAAATCAACAACTCAAGTATACAAGTCAGAATCTATGTAATGATGCTTATGACCAAACCTCAACCCTTCGTCTTCACCGTTAGCATCAATTTTGAGTTCCAAGCCCGGCAATACATCTTTAAGCAGTACACTTTTAAGCGTTGACGTTACTGAACCACCCAACTCTGGCCATGATACACACAGACTTCCTTTTATATTCTTCATCTGGCATCGACCCAAGAGAGCAGCGCCCAACCCTTCTATCACACTTCCTGACGGAAAGTAGTTCAAACTTTTCAACAGTGGAACCCCTTTTCTTTCTACTGCTGTTTCCAGCTTCAGTGCAAATGTATCATCTGTTGACAGCCTGCCACGGAAGTTACGGCTTTGAATACAATCAAAAATCAAAACCCTCTCCGGAATGATCTGTTGACCGATGAGGGTTTTGGCAATTGCATGAGTTCTCTCTGAAGGAACTGAGTATTGGAAGTTGGCAAGAATAATGGATTCATTAGCATGAGTGATGGCATACAGGTTACAAGATTTGTCTTTAAGAGAAGGCTCAACAGAGTTTCCTGAGGATGATATCTCGGGTAGAACAAGAGTTCCGGTGAGTGTTTTTGAGGACAAATGGTGGAGTAAGTATAGAGATGGGGTAGAAAGGGCAATGATGAGGAGAGAGGGTCGAAGTGGAGTTTTGGAATTTGGATTAGAGAGCAACAGGAAGGGAGATGGTAGGGGAGGTGTGGGCGGAGTGAAGTTATTGAGATCTTCCAAGAAGAACCGTGAAGGAGGTGGTAATTCTGTTAGCACGTCTTCCATATCTCCTTCTGATTATTTACCTAATGTTCATGCACGAAAAGGTTAAATACGCTTTGCCAATGTAAACAGCAGCATGTAATATGTCTGAACCCTTTCGCTAGTTTGCTAAACAAGACGAGCTACTTGATCTTATTTCAGATATAGCTAGATAAAAGCAATGTGAACATCTAGCACAACAGCTAAACCTAAACCATGCATAGATGTAAATCCTGGAATTTTAGAAGCATACATAAGTAAAAGAAATAAAATTCGGGGGATTTAATGTGAAAAATAAAACTTATTATGGCATTTCAAAACAATTAAAGTAAATCATGGGGATTTGAAATGAAGAAGTAAAATCTCATAGTTGATACAGGAGTTTGAAAAGTGGATTGTACATGAACTTAAAGTTCATGGGTCCATGTAATCCGTGAACCCAGCAAATCAATTCTAAAAATTAGAATCCATTCACTACTTACTTGTGCCAGTTTTGTTAGAACCGGTGAGTTTACTTATGGACGTGTACACAACCCTAACATTGACAGAGCACGGGTGGAGCTAGGAATCTAAGATAGGGGGTCCGGCAGGCCGGGTGCTGTACTTTGTCGATGATTAAGAACATCTGGTTCATTATACTGCAACTCATTTGAATCTTTTCTTGTTCTGTGAAGTCCAAAGATTGCTTAAGAGCCATCTAAACTTGTTTTGTTTTCTGGATATGTATAGAAACCCAAAATTTCCATTTTGTTGTGTCCAAGATTTTTGTTCCAGCAATTGTACAAAGAATGGATGGAGAAAATACTCGTATACGGACTTTGTAAAATTTTAAATGCACAAACTGCATAAGACCTAGACCTACTTGAGAGCTTCTGATTAGGCATCAAGCAAGATCCATACAGAAACCAATCGCTGTAACTCTGTAAACAACAATAAACTAATGGTAAACTTGATTTTTAAGCAAAAAAATATGTTTCTACTTTCTCCTAACAGCCAAATGTATTGTGCTATTATATTCTGATATATGATTACAAGTAAATTCGATCACACTCAATACAGCAAGCATTCAGAAGGAAGCTGCTAATTTTACACAAGACCACAAATCCAGATCAAGAAAAACAAAGATATTGAAACACACAAGTTATTAGATCAGATGGGAAAACAGACAATTAGGCAACCAAATCAAGTTGGTGATTGATCTTTCTAGAGTTAAAAACAAGAAATGAGATAACTTGAAGAATTTTTCATGTAATTTGTATTACAAACAGGAGAAGGCAAAGAGAAGACTGTTTTTTTCTCCCCTACTTAAACCGCCCCAATCAAGAACAACTATTCAAAAAGCAGAAATTCGAAAAAGAGAAACAAAAACAAAAAAAACCCCTTTCTCCATTCGATTGATCACATCTTCCAATTGAATATCATGTTATGTTCATTGCTTTTTCTTTATCTCAAATTCTCTATAGGCCTCTTTGTAAATTCATTGATCGGGATGGCAGAACCGACCAGAGACCAATTATCTATTCAGAAAAGTTATGAACTAACGATAGAATTGAAATATAAATTGAAAGACTAAACAAAGTGAAATCTTAAAGGCATCAGACAAAGAACAAATGGACAGATAACTTGCACCAGTGTGTTTTCCTACCTGTAATTGTAGACCTCTTCTTTGCCTCACTGTAAAGCACCACTCTCATTTCTTCAACATCAACATTCAACTAAACTAAACTAGGGTTTGGGTTTCTTTTTGGACAACAAAACTAGGGTTTGGGTTTCTTTTTGGACAACAAAACTAGGGTTTGGGTTTCTTTTTGGACAACAAAACTAGGGTTTGGGTTTCTTTTTAGACAAGAAAACAAGTAAACAACATTCATATACTCCGTTCTTTCTAACTAGCAAAGAATTCTATCTCTACTGCTAAAACCTAATTAAAACAAAGAATTCAAATAACTAAAACAGTCCCAAAATATATTTACACTCGACGACCCAAACCCCATGGCCTCACCTACTTGCTCCATCTACATTTTACTACTTGCCAAAGTGTTAATTAGTACTGGAACGAACACGTCTACCCGATCACCCAGGCAGGAGAAATACACTTGCAAATATTTAATCGCTATATTTCTTGCGCAGAAAGAAACATATAAATAGTGCGAAATATAGTGGAACTGAAAGAAAACATACCGATTACAATTCTGCCGACGGTGACGAATCAAAATTACAGCAGTGAAGTGAAACTTCCGGCGGCTGGAAATCTGAGATTGCCACTGAAATCTGTATTTCCTCTCTGATTTTAGCCTTCTTTTCGCATTTCAGTTTTATGCGGATGATTTTGTTTCATATTTGCCCCCTCTAGTATTTGGGTTTGGTATGAATTGCCCCTTAGTTATACATACTATTCAAATAGGTACCCTTAAATTTCACATTATTCGAATCGAGTCCCTCGGTTTAGTTTAACACATATTTGAAATGTCTACGACTGGAGCCTGGCGCTTTAATGCGGACGAATAATGGGTGTAAATTAAATAACAACTCCATAATTATGAGATCTGTTACATTCAATATAAATTAATTATTTAAGTTATTTTTTTAGATAAAATAAAAAGGTAATTTAGTATTTTTTTTACAACTCATTACAGCATTTAATTAAATTTATTTTCATGTTATTTAGAAAACTCATTCAATTGAATTAAATTTATTTTCATGTTATATGTGAGAATGAGAGTTAAGATGAGAAGTATAAGAAAAGATATGGACCATTGATCACCTTTAATCTCAAACATACCTATGAATCACGTTTGATACAGGGATCGATCTGGTACATCTCAACCTAATATGCATCCAATGGGGGATATTTCTTATTACGCTTTTGACCTTAACTTTCCTTTTCACTAGAACCCAACCATATAAAACAATATAAGTTTTACATTAATCCATTTTAACCAATTCTCTAGCACAATTGTTTTCGGGATGTTAACTTGCTCGAACAAACAATAGGTTTGAATATGGACACTGGAGTCTTAAGCCAGCTAGCCACCTAACAAACAGCTGCATGCTTGATTCGGTTCTCACATAATTCTTTTTGGGTGAGGTAACCGGCTCACGGCTCAGGAGTTGCCGATTACAAACCCTTTTTGCACTAACCATCAACCTTACCTATGGCTACTAACAAAGTTGACTTCCTGGAGAACTCAATATGACCCATGGCTACCCGATTGGGTTGACTCCCTCCAAGTGACCATAAACAACGACTTGCCAATGAGAAATGAATCAACTAAAAGACCCGCAAGACATGACATTCAGCAATAAAACCACGAAAAAGAAGGCAAAAAACAAAATGGTTTTTGCATAAGAAGCAGCCTAGAAACCGAATCAATTACAGCATCTAGTGAACTGAAAATTCAATGGTACATGAATGAAGTTGATCCAACAATGTCACCAAGGTTCCTTGGTGATGATGATAGGTCCGGTTAAAAACAAGATAAACTACTATCAACAAACCGAAGAAGCATCAACAATTGTCTGTGAACCAGCATGCAACCACGAAAGTTGATTTTGTATAGCAATTTGACTCTGTATCTATACATGTCCGTCCAATAGCGCATGAACCCATTTCCATATCAAATATAAGGTGATCGGGCAAACATCCCCCCTCCACCTGCAAATCAACAATTTCTAGTCCAAATAAAAAAGGCAAATTGGGTATAAAATCTTAAGAAATTTAAAGATCAGATTCTCATGGTGACATCAGTTGACAACTTGACATGACCATTTACAATACCTTATTTAGCACTTGAGTAGCAACCCAACAGGAATGAGTGATCAATCTTCATGCTCTTTATCACTATCAGAATCTGCAAAACAGGAAACCCAAATGAGCAAGAAAAAAAAATCTTTGATCCTCACTTTCTTAACGGGCATTTTACAAAATACACGAAATTGATGAGAACTTAGCATATGAATTCAATAATAGGGGTTCTACGGCTATAGAGAATTGAACCATAGAGCAATATTGAATTGGCATATATACAAATGTAATAATAACCCTTACCAATAGAAAGAATTACCAACAAAATACCGACAAATCATAAAGAACACACATTGAACAAGAATATTACAGATTAAGGACTTATTTGGTCTGAATGGAAGCTCCCTAATGTTGTCATACCATCCATAGCTCAAGCATACATACGAAAAGTATAGCCTTCAGTTTTACCTAAAGCTTTCTAATCTTACGCATGAAAAGAACATAAAAAGGGTGTTTGTGCCTGAAAATATCTTATTGTCGTTCAGGCCCTTTTATCGAAATAGAAACAAAGAAATTGAAACCTAAAGAACTTCAAAATATTCAATTTCAGTGGAGGTGAATTGACCACCTTTCAAAAAGACCACAAATACACATAGCATTTCAGAGATAAATCAAATTCAAATGTAAACAATATGGTAAGTCGAAGAGATTGCAAATGGGTCCATTTAACTTACCAGAACGAACATCATCACTAAGCTTGCCTCTATCTTGAATTTGTTTAACAAGCATGCGGTACATAAGCACCCACCAGTATATGTGAAGAACGAGCAAGCAGAAAAGCAGGGTGTTGAACACATAGTAGTAAAGTGGGCCCTCCTTAACATGCTTCTCCTTATCCAAAGTCTGAACTACTTGGTAACTGCAATGAGGAAATAATAGGAAAACATAAAGAAGGATAGCCCATAATATACCATTTTATCAGTAGCTATGATCATTAACTACTTAATTTAGCAGTACTTAAGAAATCATCTCAAGACTTCATTTCTATTTAATGCAAGTAAACACATATAGTCCAGGATGCTATTAGAAACCAATTAGAGACTATAGTAATAAAATTTAATTCTTAGAGGTGAAGGTGAAATAGTAGATGAGTAAGCGAGACTTTACTAAACAAGAAAAGCCCCTTCTATCTTATTAGTAAAGCGCTAATGCGCGCCCTGCAATCAAACTCAAGTTCCAAAGGGATCAATCTTGTTGGTTTTTCTTCTCTACCATGACGAATGACAGATTTCAATTACTAGCATATAATCATATTTGAAAGGATGAAATGTTACATTTACGCTGTTTCCAGGAGCAACTTTATATATAAATTCGCCAACTCAAGTGTTTGTGGAAGGTTCTTAATTGCAGGTTTTAACTGCTTTTACGAAATCCAAACAGGACCCAGACCAAAGTAATGAATTGAGCTGGCATAAAGTAATGAATTGATAGCAGGACTTAATATCAATGAGGATGAATATAATATACAAACTTTTAAAAGGGTATTCATCATCTTCTAACCTTGTACTCCACAGGATCCAAAATGGATAATAAATAAGGCGAAGCACCACCCACGACAATACGAACAGAATAAATGAAAAGCTTGCAAGTGCTTCTGCGCCACTGTATTTAGACATCTTGCCTACTTCGAGAAATACATCACTGGCATCATGAAGAGCTAACACAACTGAACCAGCACGAGCAAACCTACACGAAATAGAGAAAATAATAAAAATGAACATTTTCATCCTTAGTTTTTACACATATATATGTTTCCCATCTAAAAGTAAACTTCTTAAGACACAACTCCAATATTAAAATTTACCCATTGCTCATTACGGATGATAACAAACCCAACACTTGATCATTTGATAATAGTAAAAACCTCAAAAGACGGATACATTTAGTGGCTTATTGATGGTAGACCACTCTTTGGACAGATAGGGTTTGCACCAGATGCGTATGCTCGGTCATTGTAATTTATATCAAGCCACCCAGTATAGGAATAATGATTATAATGCATTTTGTAGAAAGTTTCAAACAGATAACAACAATTATCAACTCGTGCTTACTAGACAATACCTGCATATATAAGACATTGCAATGAGGATGACGGTTGCAACATGATGACCCATGGACACACCAAAATCAGATCGCCTAGTTTCCCAGAAAATCAACGCAAAGATGGAGTACGTGTAGAATCCACCCGTGTACATATACAGACCTTTCAGTTTTAACCTGGAAATCCATTAAACCATGTTTCACCAAATTTCAGACAATTGATACTAAAGAAAATCTAAAGTACTAAGTCAAAGGAAGATTAATTCCATTTTACTCGTATCAATTATGCAAACTAACAGGAGTGCTTACTTCATTTTCTGGTCAGGCCATCTCTGATCACCAGGACCTAGCCAAAAGCTGTTTGTGTCAGTGAACCAAGGTTCATTGTATGTAACAGCCAGGGCTAGGATTTCTGCAGAAAGATAATAAACACATTTCCAGGCCGACTCTTTGAATTTCCGTATCTTCTTATTCCTGTCATCTGTCTCAACATCCAGCTTCTGCTGCCCCTTATCAAATATTAACCACCTACCTACACGCTGCAACATGTGACTAAATTATTAAAAAAAAATTATTTAACCATGAATACTGTTATTTCTATATAATAAACAATACATACTCAATTGTGTACAAAACGGCTAATCTGTCAATTTAGTAGGTGAGACGTATCACGTATGTTAACTACCGCTCATACCAGAAGTCCTTCTATAAGCTATCCTTGTACAGAGATAGCTTTTGCTGCCCCAAGTGTTACAGCCCCTTCCCCTCTATGTGTGTGCCTATCTATCTATCTCAGTGGATAACACACATATTTTCTTACTGTCAGATCTGGTACTAATTACTAAAGTAATGCTCCATCTTGGGAAGTACTCAATCCATCAAAGATAACCTAATTGATTTTTTGATCCCTAATGGACTCCTATGTTGTCTTATTTCAGTTTCTATCTTTGCTGTTCTGCAATGGCATACTTTTGCACACGTAAACAAGTATGAGATCAAGTTAGGAGTACATAATTGATAATACTGTCATTCATCTGGTCAGATATATGCGCAAGCATAGAACTCATCTTGGAAATGCATGTATGTTACCAATCCAGCTACGAAATTGGATGCATTTGTTAAACATCTGTAGGATCAATTGTTTCTGGTTCCCCTAGGAGGATGGCTCGCTGATTCCAGCAGATTTACCAACAAATTTGGTCCAAACCAACCAGATAGGAACATTTGAACATTGAGTAACTGCATTGACTAAACCAATTCTTTCTTGGACATAACAATCCAAGCATAATTGTTGCAGAAATTCAACTTAGCTGGCAGGTATGAAGGCAAGGCAGTTCATGATGAAGGACCAAAAGAGTGTCAAGGAACATTGGAAATAGAAGATGGATCGAAATTTCATGGAAGAGTTAGGTGAAAAAATGCAATAATAACTAATAAGAGAATAGTAGTATAGCATGGTGGTTTGCAGAAAAGATTTTTCCATTTTGATACCACAAAATATTGTGGACCGCAATAGGCTCCATCTCAACATGATGCTTGTCTCAGTGGTGAATAGAGCTTATAGAGTGAGCTACCAGGTTCAATGAGCAGATAAGTGGGTCTGAGTAACAAACTGAAACTCATATGATGATACTACAATTGGGTAGAGTAAAGCAGTCTTAAGCATGCAATGGTTGGTGGGTGCAGTACTTTAGCCTATGATATTTTACTATCAGATATCTAGCATGCGTTCATTCGAGGATTAAGAAAAACAGTTTCAAAATGATATCAGACTAGCACTTTATTTAAGGATTAAGAAAAACAGTTTCACAATTTCGAGTAGAACCTTGATAAAACTTATTTCATGCAGATTAAACTACAAATAAAGAATTTATCAGCCACAACCAAGATCCCATCCTTCCAACAGAAACCTTAAACATAACGCTCACTTAAAATCACAGAAAAGGTATTAAGCATAAATATGAAAAAAGATAGCTCAATTGATTTTGTGAAATCAGGGACATGGTCGGATTCCTTTCAGAAGAGAACACGATCAATCCCACCCTTGCATCCCCAAGGATTGAGCCAGTGCTCAAACTGGCACCAAGTGAAAATTCATGATCCGAACCTTTTCATCCTCCCCCTTTTCTTCCCATATCTTAGTGGTCAAGAATTGCTCTCCATTTTCTTTTCAAAATCTTCAAAACTTTCTAAAAAACTGAAAAACTTTCTGTTTCTCTCATGTCTTTCCAAAAACTTTTTCAAAAGTCGGCGATATTTACAGAAATAGCATCTTGACTCTTTAGTTGGTTATTCCTTTTGTCAAGAAACGAGATGAAAGAGAAGGGGTTTTGATGATTTTTCTGGAAAGAGGATAGTACCTCTGGCAAATTTATTGAAACAAAAATACAACAATACACCAAAACGGCATGGTATTCACCACCCAAATGCATGTCCAATCTTCTGTATGGGACAGGAACCATCAGTTGACAGGAGTGCTCCATAGCTATCACTAATTGTAACTGGTTGGAACATCCTCCATACCAGGGAACTAATCACCAAAAGAAGACAAAGACTCGCACAATTTAAAACACAATAAAAAAGATAAAAGCTAGACAACACAACACTAGACAATCATCTGGTGCTGCTTCTGCCATGCAAGGAAAAGTTCTCATAATTATAACTGGTGTATTATTAGATGAATTGGTAAAGGCAAAGTAATCCAAACTAGAATTCAAGGTTGGGTAGCACTTGATGACGATGAACCTCAAAGAGTCAACAGAAACTTATTAAAAGGGGATAATTGCATTGCTTGTGCAATTAAGAAAATATTTCATTATCTCTTATCTAAAACCCTTCGGGCGATCACTAGATCTATTACAAAAGTTCATTGTGCTGTATTAGGACCGGAAGATGCTTGGACAAAAAAATGGGTATCCTACTCTATGCCCACTGGAGGTAAATCACTGGGAATTAGCAGTAAGTGGTGGTGCCCAGATTTGAACAGTGGGACCTCCTTTCTGGATGCCCACCATCATACCGCAAAGGCAACATGCTAGAGAGAGATGCTTGGTCAAATAAATCAGTGTTTGGTACATAATCACCTAAGATCCTCAGGTTTACTACTTAAATTTACTTGTATCATTAATCTTCACGAGTTTGGATAGTATGCACTAAAAGTAGAACTGATGGAGCAAAAATAATTTATTATCATGTTTACATTAAAACGTTTTGAATCCTTTAGCAGGAAAGCATTCCAACTTTCTGGTTTACCAGTACAGATGAACTTTCTACAACCTGCCATCAAAAAAGAAATACTGCGGATACTATCCGAGACTATTATAAAGCAATCTCATCAACTCCATAAATGAGAACACCTACCATAATATGCTCCTATGGCATTGCACTTATCGAAAACCTATCCCCATATTGATAAGGATCGAATACAGCCATTTGTTGGGAAGTTACAAATCCGCGTCAATCCCAAGCTCCAATGGATTGCCATTTAATTGAGACCACACCAAGCAATGTAGGCATATATTTAAAGCTTTCACCTTTTCTTGGATAATAACTTTTTGTTCAAATCAAACTTACTTTATGTCGTTCTAACAAACATATAATAAGGGCGACTAAGCCGCCCCCGTTGACTTCCATTGTTGGATTACTTGATATGGACTTTAAACTTGTCCAGTAGAGAGAACCATCAAATTGGCAACAAATCAATACCAGGTTTGCATCTTATTTGGGATCAAAGGGCATTGAAGCATACTATCATAGAGTATCTCGAGAAAAATACACACAACTGAGACATCGTTCACAGCAGGCTTATTGATTGGATCTAAATAGAGAAATTTCAACCTAAAAGAAAAAGTATTCAATCAAATAAGTAAAATAATGATATTAAAAAATTACCTCGAAAAGGAATCTGTCGAGGAAAAATCTAACAGTTGGGAAGAAGATGGCGAATAGAGGAAGAAGTGTGAAATCTGCATAGGTAGGGAAGGATTCGTATTCGAAGTCAATTGAGTTTAGAAGGTCGGTGACAGCCATGGCGGAAAGTAGAGGTTGAGTTGGGTTAATCCAGCGAGATGATCCCGATGGGTTTGCTGCTAGTGAAGGACCCCATTAATAGAATAAGTGAATTTTGAAAGAAGCCCCTGTACTTTTTAAACCTCGTGTTTTTGGCCAGTCAACTTCATTACTTTGCATTTAATGCTACTAAATGAGAAATTCTCTCTCATTTTGTTCCAAAGGTACAGCTTGGAATCGCACAACCCAATAACTTGTTTCTTCAAACTAAATTTATTTTCCCTTCATTTGTTTATGTTATGTTATAAAGTATTTGGCAAAAATTCTTAAAAATCATTTTTTATATACGAATTATTATATATTGATGCATATTACTTAAAATTCAAGATTACAAGTAAATTATGCATAAGTACAACTTATTAATGCTTCATGTTTGAATTCGTGTAATTAACTGCGGATAAACATCTCATTTTAAAATATTAAAAATCTAAAATATAATTAGAATAATTATCAAGTTCTAACAAAATAATTAATTATTATCTTTATATAAAAATTATATTACTAAACCAAATATAAATTACTTCGTTATTGAACTTAATTAGAAATTTTGAATTAAAAAATTACACAAATTTTAAATAGTTAATTTGATATTAATATCGATATAATTTAGTCAAATTTTTATGATATCTTCAATTTTATATTTTATTCAAAAATTAAAACATCATTGTTTTTTCAAAATCACATAAAACCATATTATAGCATCGATTGAGATAAAAAATAAAATGAAATATTAAAATCAAGATGTATCTCGCTGTATTGCACGAGTACCCTTCTAGTTTATTTTTTTGTAACCGTATTTTACATTTTAAAGTACTTATATAATTTCATTGTTCACTTTTTATGCAAAATATAATAAACACATGATAAAATAATTAATTACAAAATATATGATTTATGATATTATTTATTTTGAACTTGTAGATAATGTTTTGATTATATATAACTTTTGATTTTTAAAAAATCAATATTATGTTATAAAATGTTTAGTGAAAGCTCTTGAAAGTCATTTAATAAATATTAAATGTTGATAATTAATAACTAATCATTTAACATTTATATTTATAATATATTATTGTTTAGGTATGATTTCTTCACTTCAGAAAATTAAATGATAAACGGGTTCATGTTCACCATTTGAATTATTTACTCTTTAAAGCTTTGTTTCTGAATCTGTTTTCTTTATTGACATATAAGAGTCTCGACTTGAGCGTTTTCTCGAAATAAAACGGCGAAAGAACACCTGCTACGACTTTTCTTCCTTATCTGGGGAGACGTGCACTGTTGACACATTATTAATTTTCCTTTATCATGTTTAAAATGAGGGTCTATGCATCAACATCGTAATAATATTTTTACTAATAGTCTTTAAAATATAAATCTGTAACAAATATTACTTATCTATGTTGGAGTGCAAATAGAGTGGTTGCAAATGTTACACATTTGTTGTTTTGGGACTACACGGGTTTTAAATGGTTGGGATAAATTTTGGATTTCCTATGCTATTTCACATGGAATGTGTGACTTCAACTAGATATATGTCGAGAGATTCTTAATAACAAAAATCCCTATTTGACATCAAAACACAACATTTGACCAAAAACATAGAGTCGTTTAACAAATGCTTATTAGTTGTCACTTATTTTAACGGATGAGTATCTTAAGAATCTTGCCCTGAACTATAAGAGGGTGTTCGAATGAAATTTGGTGGAATTGGAATCCATCAATGACATTTGACTACGAAGGAACTGGAATAGAATTTGACCATGTGTTTGATTGGCAGGAATTGGAATAGAATCTCTCTCAAAAGAATTGGAATCTCCATTTTGTTTGAACGGAAGGGGGGGGGGGGTGGTAGCTGTGACAATGACATTAGTGGTTCGTAAATCTTTCATTCATAGATAAGAGAAAGGAAATACCAACTCCACTACGACTCATCAACCAAGTGGTTGATGCTTGCCTAACGTTCTGATGCTAGCTGGGTCTTGCCGATATCAACGAGAAAAAAATTATCAAATGGAAACAACTAACTATGGCTCTTGGGGGGCGGTGGTGGCTCTAACAACGGCAGTAGTACCATGGTGATATTGATGGTCGGAGGTTGGTGGGGATGGCAACTATGATGACCGCACTAGTGGTGGTGGGGGGCCACCACCTCTGCTCACCCATCTCAAATGATCAATTCCTTCAAAATTCATGAACCAAACACTCCTTAAGTGAGGGAGAAGAATCTTACCTTGTTAACATTTGTTTTGATGGCCAAGAATATTACCCGATAAAGTAAATAAAGATGGTGACTCTTGCTGGTATACGCTTAAGCGTTTGGTAATCAGCCCAATAATTGAAATAATAATAGAATGTTTTAAATAACTTCCAAGGAGAATCTTATGGATCAAACCAAGTGTATCAATTTTCTTTCTGTAAAATTGTAATTATGACAATGGGTAAATTGCAAGTTCAACTTAAAATTTTGTTAAAAAGTAACTATGCAATCAATATGGCATATATACCAAAATGGCAACTGTTGCAGGTCTCACATAACAGCGGGAGTATGAACCTATTCAGATATAAACTCCACCATACCATAGGCAGAACAGATAACAAGTATATATCAACAAATTAAGTTAAGCTCCATTGCACAAACAAAATAGAACAAAACAAAGATGCATATTCTTATTCCAGAAGATGGTTAAAAACAAACCATAAGAACCACATAATCAGCATCTTAAAACACAAATTCATAACAACAAGGGTACCAGCAAACTACCCACATCAGGTTTAAGCAAATCAACAGAATTCATATCTTTGATGCTTTAGCAAGCTTGAACCACTCGGTATGGAAGGACCCAGGGATATCGGTCCTCTCATACGTATGAGCTCCAAAATAATCTCTTTGAGCTTGAACCAAATTAGCAGGCAATCTCCCCCTTCGGTATGTGTCAAAATAAGCAAGACTAGAAGACATACCAGGAGTGCTAATACCCGAGTTGATAGCAAGACACACAACTCTTCTCCAAGCCGACTGCCTCTCGATCATTTCCTTTGCAAACTCTGGATCCACCAGCAGGTTCGCAAGATCCGGGTTCCTGTCATAAGCCTGCTTGATACGGTCCAAAAATATAGCACGGATGATGCATCCACCCTTCCAGATCCTAGCAAGCTCGCCTAGTTTCAAGTCCCACCCTTGTTCTACACTCTTAGCACGTATCAAGTTCATTCCCTGCGCATAACTGCAGATTTTGGAGGCATAAAGGGCTTGCCTAACGTCATCAATCAGCTTCTTTTTATCCACAACCTGATCAGATAGAATGTCACTCACACCACCCGACTTGAAGACCTTAGCTGCTGCAACCCTTTCTTCTTTCAGTCCACTGAGGAATCTCGAGTCCAGAGAAGCAGCTATGGTGGGGGCTGCTACTGACAGATCAGCAGCTTGTTGAACAGTCCATTTGCCGGTACCCTTCATACCGGTTTTGTCCAAGACCTTGTCCACCAAATGCCCATCTCCCTTGTCATCTTTGATTCCAAAAATATCAGCTGTGATCTCAATCAAGAAGCTCAAAAGCTCCCCTTTGTTCCACTCTGAGAAAACCTCGTGTAGTTCCTCATTGGATAGCTTTCCAACGGATTTAAGAACATCATAGGACTCCGCAATCAGTTGCATATCACCATATTCAATCCCATTGTGGACCATTTTCACGAAATTCCCAGACCCACCTTCGCCAATGTATGTAACACAAGGTCCACTATCAGGAACTTGAGCAGCCACTTTGAGAAGAATGTCTTCTATATACTTGTAAGCCTCAAAGGATCCTCCAGGCATCATAGAAGGTCCGTTTCTAGCACCTTCTTCACCACCTGAAACTCCCATTCCTAGATAAAGCAGGCCTTTTTCAGCCATGGCTTTCTGTCTCCTCTCTGTGTTCTCATACCACTCGTTACCACCATCAATAATACAGTCTCCTTTCTCCAAGTAAACAGAAAGGGTCTCAATTGTTTGATCTACAGGCGCACCAGCCTTCACAAGCATGATCACAACACGTGGCTTCTGGAGTGAATTAATGAAGGACTTAGGATCATGAAACCCATATAATGGGAGGTTTCCTTCCTTCTCTGCTCTCTCTACCGTCTCGTCAACTTTTGAAGTTGTCCGATTGTAAACAGAAATTGGGAATCCTTTCTCAGCAATGTTGAGGGCGAGATTTTGACCCATGACTGCAAGGCCTGCAAGGCCGATCCTTGATGGGGTTGCCATTTCCTTTTTCCTGTTCAGACATAAGCTTTATTAATAATGATTGATGAAAATGATAATACAAATGAACAAGTATGCAACAATTCATGAACATCATGAAAAGGGGAAACAAAAATAGCTAATATTCAATGGAATCATTCTAAGAAGTCAAAAAAAGATCAGAGACAATGGCAGCCACAATGCAAGACAAATATTATTCAAGATATTCTGAAAAAAGAATGCATCACTTCATCAGAGTAAAGCAAAATTTAGAATAAGATCTAATTTAGAGAAAAACTGATTTCCTCTTCGTATTTTTCTGAACAACTATGGACCCCTAAACAACTATTCCTCCATTTTAGTTTTTTTATCCCTTTCCACAAATCCCATCCAATCCAGACCAGCATTTAACTTTACATCCCAGTAACCATTACCACAAGTGAGTGTAAGAAGTCAGCTCCTTCCATGATCAAGCAATTGCTAAGAAGACAAGGGCAAAGAAGAGTTAAAATTAAAGCAAGTATATAACCTCATGAATCCATACCGACGATTCTCTCAACAAGGAATCATGTACAACCCCCTTTACAAACTCAAGGTATGTCAAACGGGTAATCAAAAAACTGACATGACAGACCTTTATCTTTCTTTAAAAGTTCAAATTTCTATTTCACTTGTGGATCCATAGGTGAGATAGTGATTTTATGCGGAACTCCATTAGATTTACTTGAGGAGAAAAAGAAGATTCCAACATATACCAAGAAGAAATGGTCCATATCTAGCCGATGTGGGACTCTAACATGCCCGTCTAGCCTCTAGACGGGGAGTGTCAAGAGGGGGCTAGATGGGTACATATTACCCCTAGAGTGTCTGAGTACCTAGAGTGTCATTAGATTACTCTTCCAAAGCAAGATATATTAAGGATAAATGGCCAAAGTCTAGCCAATGTGTAACTAAGAGAATCATTTGACTAGATAAGTAAAAACACATCTAATTTCAGACTGGAACCTGGGGGTAGCATAATTTGAACCTTAGATCTAAAATGTAAGAAGAAAAACAAACAGATCCAAGTGTATTAGCCAAAATCGTGGTGGCTTAATGCTAATGTTAGCGAAAAGTAGTAAAATAGAAAAACAAGAGTAACAACAGAGACCTCAAATCCTTGCCTTTAAACACAGATAAATTCACATTTGAGATCGAAATTTAAAGGATTTGCTAAAAGATCATTTATCAAACATCGAACAAGCAACTACTGCATGCAAAGGTAAATTTATTAGTTGAAGATAAAGCAGAAACGGATAGAATCATAAACAGAGACCTTTATCATCAAACAATTTGAGTGGATCATAAAACTCTAGATCAGTTAACCAAACACACAACACGGACTGAAAATCGGATTCCAGACCAAAATCAGAGAGTTTTCCTAGTTAGATCAATAATCACATATATATATACAGCTTATTCTTCCTTCGATTGAAGATCAAGAAACAGAAATCATATGCTAAAAAGTTGTATTACCTCAGATTTACTTCAAAGCTGATGTGAACTGCAAAAATAAGTTGAGAATTGGGTTAGATCATAAGCAGGGGGCCTACTGACTACCCCTACCAGTTACCAGCAAAGACGCCGGGAGTGAAAAGAGGGAGAGGCGTCCGACTAAATTGTTATATTTTCGGACGACAAGTCAAATTCGATGCGCTCCTTCTCTTTATCAGACTGAAATGGAATATTCTGGATGCAATAACGCCATCGGCAAATTTGCATAAAAAAAAGAGTAAATTACATTTTTTTGGTCCTTTTGGTTTTTTTAAAATTTATGATTTTTGTCTTTATAGTTTAAATATTACGGTTTTCGTCCTTATAGTTTGTTAATCACTTTTATTTTCGTCTTTATGATTTATAATTTATTGTTGTTTTGTTCTTATAATTTAAATTATTTATTATTTTAGTCTCTTGTACTTAAAAATATAAAAATTAATTTTAAAACGAAAATAACAATAAGTTACAAACTATAAAGATAAAAACCGTAATTTCTAAACCATAAAGACAAAAATTACAGGTTTTAACAATCATAAGGACTAAAAATGTAATTACTCAAAAAAGAAATAAGAGTAAGTTATGTTTTTAGTTCCTCTCATTTAATAAAATCTACCATTTTCGACCCTTTAAAATTTTCATCCTTATGTTATATAATTTATTTTTGTCCTCATCGTTATAATTTACAAGTTAAGTCGAGTTCATACGAGAATGGTGCATATTTAAGAAGATAAAAAAATGGTTGAATCACATGTGATTTACACTAACATCACGTATAAAATCACATGTGATTCATGCAACCTTACCTGCACATTTTTTTGTTGTTAATGTAAAATCACATGTAACTTCGTACGTAATTTGACCATTTTTTATTTTCTTAAATATATATCATTCTTGTATGACCCTACCTCTTTACAAGTTATAGTTATTGTGCTTCCTATGGTTTTTTTTTATTGACCTGGATATCCAACTCGTTATGTCAGCCGACTAATCTCAGGACGACCACCTGCTTTGCAGATAGCCCGGAGTTACTGTATTTGAACCTTTGTGGCCACAAAAGAATTTTTATTTCTCCTTGGATTTGAACCTGAGACCTCCTGGTACTTTTGATCTTTGGTGTCAAGCTCAAACCAATTAGGCACCACCCTTATGGTTATTGCTTCCTATGGTTTAATATATTTTTTTTTTTTTTGTTTTCATCTCTCATTGCTCATGTTTGAAACTTCATATATATGTGACACCCAAAAAAGGTAAATAAATAAATTTGAAAAGAAAAAAAAATGGTTTTTATTTTATTAGATTAAAAATGTAAAGAAAACGTGAAAATAAGCCAATTATGACATCTAATGAAAGTGAAGAGTGAATAAGTGAATTTATATTCACTTGGACTAAAAATGAGGAAAAATGTCAAATTGGGGGTGAGAAATGTAATAGGGGGAAAATGACATTCTCTAATAGTTCAGGGTTAATGTCAGACGTCAACTGGTCCAAAGTTTAGGGACCTGTTTTGTAAATATGACATATTTCAATTTGAAAAGGACGGGACGATGGTCGAGTTTTGAGGCCCGTTATTGGCTGATTTAGTCAACTAATACGTCAAGAATTTTGCATAAAAGTATAGCCAACCGATCAATGAACAAAGTCATCCAAAGCATTTAAAAAAATAATGGAGTTTTGAGAGAGAAATCGGTGCTTGAAGTTCATACTCGGATTTTCAACGATTCAAGGAAAAATACTCAACGGAATCTCATGATTTTCACGTCTTTGGCTTCATTTTTAAGTTATCTATCGATTCCAAGTAGTCTCATGTCTCGGATCTAAGTTTAAAAGTCCAATTTCGTGTTCAAAGTTTGTTCGGTTTGGTTTAAAAACCAAACCTTTAGAGTCAAAATACAAGCTCGTCTCTCAACCATTTTGAGTGATTTTTGGCTCATTTGGTGAGGATAAACGTGACCAAGAATTTAGTAAAATGAAAAATCAGAGAAATGATGGATAAGCAGGGCAAAACGGACCTGAAACATGCTGCCGCCAAGTTGGAAGGTAGTCAGGTACAAGGGTGATCCATGAAGTTGCATATGACTGAGTGAAATGCATCATGCCCAATAACCTTCACGCACGAGTTCATTGGCAATCTAAGGTCACTTGATCGGTTCTAGATTTATGGTTCACAATGTGAAACAATTTTAAACAATGATCTAACATGTCTGCATAAATTTTAAAATTCCATCTGAACGATTCCTGTATGATTAAAAAAAAAGTGTCAATAAAAATGTAACACCTAACATATATTTGGAGGGGTAAGAATCGAGTCAGCAAAAGGAGGCATTGGCATTCCTTAGGGCACTGGTCCATCAATGTCAATCACAATGGCATCATAATTTTCCCATGCAACCAAATCTAGATGTGAACAAATTTCTCGGTGTCGTGTTGTCCAGTAATTCACATTTACGTGTTATGTGTCGCCAAGAATATTCAACAGATCCTGGCAGTCAGAACAACGGGAAGAAGTGAAGCGTTTTATGTAGCTTAACTGGTTTTGTGAGCAATTGAGGATTGAATTCTTGAAGTCTTGAACGGATTCCCACCCACAGTTGTTGATTGAACGATTGGACGACGGAGGAACGATTAGGGTTTGGGACTTAGGGAAACGCTCTTTGCTCTCGAGGACTGAGGTTGGCGAGTTGGGGCCTGAGGGTAACCGGCCGGCGCCACACAATTTTTGCCGGGGAATTTAGATCCAATCGTCCGGTAAACTACACAACAATTTTGTGCTAAAAAAAACAGTGCGCTGTAAAAAAATGGCGGGCCACCGTTTCAACCCACGCTTACAAGTTATTTTCGATTTGGAAAAAAATTTGTATTTTAATGGTTCTTAAAACCCTCCGAACAATACGGGTCTCCTTAATTATTAAGTGTCATAATTTCAATATAAATAATTATCAAACAATTATATTTCATTTTGCACTATATGATGAGAGCTTCCTAGGAACGTTTATTAAACACTTATTCGGTAAGTATTTATCAATAAATTTAACACTATTATTTATTTACAGGATAAGATATTAGTCCACCAAAACGACATCGTATGCAACAATTTACCCGGTAAGCGTTTACCATGGTAAGATTCATCGCCCTCACTTACTGGGTAAGACTCTTAATTTGTACAACATCATTTTCTTCTACTTATCGACAAGGGACATAAACATATTTTAAACATCATAAAAAACTTTTGAGATTATTAGATTGTAGTAATTTAAATCATCAAAGCTTCTTTTTTATAAGTTCGAATATAGATACATTCAGATCATCTTATAACTTATTAAACATTTGTAATACATATTTTTGTTCTTTCCTTCATCTTCTTAAATGATACCAAAGACTACAAAAGCAACTTCAACATATTTCATAAGCTACATATCATAAAACAACCGTTACACTTTCCTTGTTCACGTTCTCAAGAAAATTGGACTAAAGGCCTAAAACATTTACTTAAACGGTTACTCTTTGGTGCATTTGTTGTATCCCCTTTTCGAATTTGCTTTCTTGTTTCCATGGTGACCTATGTAGTCACATGTTGTGACCGAATGAAACGTGAAACTTCATGTGCGAGTTCCATTTGGTTGATCAACTCAAGATTCGTGATTTACAATGTGAAACAATTTTAGAAAATGATCAAACGTGTCTGACCAAATTTTAAAATCCCATCGGACCAATTCCTATGTGATCACAAACAAGTGTTAATACAAATGGAACACTTAAACACATGGCGTATTAATCACATGTCTCTCCTTGTCCCACCAATCACGTGAAGATACATAATTGTTTTATTTAATTCATCTTTTTATTTTCTATTCTCAGTAAAGTGATAATGTGTTTTCACGTGACTGATGGACAGACAGGAAGGGACATGAGAGTTTTTATTCGTTGTGAAGGGGTAAGAATTGAGTTACCAGAGGGAGGCATTGACATTGGCGTTGGCGTTGGCGTTGGCGTTGGCGTTGGCGTTGGCTTTGGGGTTTGCTTCGGCGGTCTCATTCCTTTGGCCACTGGTCCATCGATATCAATCACAACTGCATCAGAAGTCAAAAATGTCTTTGCCACCGATGCTGCATGCTCTATACAACATCTCATTACCTGCTTCATAATAAGCATCATAAGTCAAAAATGTTTTTTCAGCCATTAACTAGTTTACCAAAGATAGCTTTAATGCTTTTGTAATACAAACGCCCCATATTTTCATGATTGCCATCAATCAGTACACAGTCTTGATACAAGAGCTATGCTAATATTCACTTAGGGTGACTGTTAGGAGCTTAATGAGCTTAACGGGACTCCTAACTTATTTGGTCTGCTATAAATTAGTGGCTTACAAATATAGAAAGTGGCTTATTCAAAACAAACTGAGCATCCCCTTGATGTTCCTAATTTTTTTTTATTAACCTGGATATCCAACCCGTTATGCGAGCCGACTAATCCCAGGGCGACCACCTGCTTTGCAGATAGCCCGGAGTCACCGCATTTAAACCTCCGTGGCCACAAGGGGATTTTTATTCCTCCTTGGATTTGAACTTGGTTCATAATTTGCTTTTTCCCATTCTCAGTTCTGGTTCAAGTTTAATCTGCTTTCCTAATGATCGTGTGACATAATCAAATTCCTTGTTATATGAATGCAATGCCGAAGGTTAAAATAATAAGTCGTAGCAAATAAAACCTTTGTTGGGTCTATGATACCGGCAGCCATCAGATCTTCATACTGGTTGCTTGCAGCATTGTATCCATACCTCATATCATCGTTGGACAAAACCTAAACACAATAAAACCGCTAAATAATTGTAAGTTCATTAACAGTTAGTTCATCCTTTACATAGGGATGGCGTACCTTCTCTACAACAATGCTACCATTAACACCAGCATTTTTGGCTATCTGCCTTGCCGGATATTCCAAAGCTCTTTTGAATATGTCAGATCCTATCTTAAATTTCACATCAAGAATGATCTCAATATATAACAATAATAATCACCCAATTTACATGATAGAATGTGAAAATTATCTACAACCCATTGACATAATTGTTGGTGATTTTAGTGTCATCAACCATTTGGTTTAATTGTGATTTAATTGAGATTGATTAAGATGATGAGGCAAACATAAGCGAGTAAGGGGGTGCGGAGTGCACACTCACAAATGTTGCCCCTATTACCTTAGATCGCCATAAGGCAAGGGTCAAAGCAGTCATGCCCCCTTGTGGGGTTCCAAGGGGCAACACCCCTTGGCGGTGGTCACAATTTATGAAGAGTCGAACTTAGTAAAATTTTCACCAAGTGTAAAGTCTGATAATGGACTCGGACATCTGATCCTTCTATGTCAGTCATCTGAAATGTGGTGTCAGACTTGAAATTAGCTGTCCTCTGGACTAATGAAGGCAGGGATCTGAACCTTGTGTTCAGACTTGTTTCAGAATAAGTCGAAAGTCTGAATTAATGGATGCAGACGTCTGAACCTTTTGTTCAGACTTGTGTTTTGGTATCAGACTTCGATTTTGAACTCTGATTCGGTTGTAACTGCTCTTCGATCTTATTCACAAACAATTATTACCATTTAACCGCTCGTAAGCGTCGATCTCTCTTATAAATACATAAATTCGTGATCTGATGAATATTATATATATATATATGCGAAACCAGTACCTCATTTCACGTATGAAATTTCTAGATTATCCTTGTACTGATTTCGTGTGAATCTAAGGCACTAGAGGCGCGAAATACAATATTTGGACAGTGATTTCCAATTCACGATCTAGAATTTTATCCAAGTTATACAACTACAAAACCCAGATCCCTACAATAAGTGCAGTCACCACACGGTCGCTTGCTTTGATGATTTCTTTTATACCCATGTAAACGCATGCTTATGGTTTCAAGCTGTTTATTTTGTTTTCAAGTTGCATGTTGAAGGGATAATATCCATAATAGTTATGAATAATTAAAGTTTTAGGCGAGCTCCAAATGAGTGACAATTATCAAACCACTTAATTTTTTTTAATCAATTTCTTGAAAATTGGTTTCATTAAGACATGATTAATGTTTATTAGCTTAAAGTAATAGAATATGGGGGGTTTACCTTCTGCTCTTCATTATCCATAAGCTCTTTTATTTCATTCACCTTCAAAGATAGCCTCAAAAGACAACAGCCACCACCAACTACGACTCCTTCCTCAATAGCAGCCTTGAGCAAAAGAAAATATGAAAAGCTTAAAGATTGCAGAAAGTCAACAAATTGACCATGTCTAAGCTAATCTACCTTGGTTGCATTTACAGCATCTTCCATCCTCAATTGTTTATCTTTCAGTTCAACTTGTGTTTGAGCTCCAACCTGATCATGAGTTCATAAAATTCCAACCATCAAATTCTAAGAAAATTTCATCACATGGTAAGATTGTCAAGTTCACCTTGATAATAGCAATTCCTCCTGACAACCTTGCAATCCTTTCATTAAGAATTTTCTTTTGAAAATTTTCTTCGGTGTTCTGCAAAATAAATAAAAGAAGGGGGGGGGGGGGGAGGCAGAGTTTATAGCATGACAAAGTGCAAAGAACATGTACTTCCTCAGTTCTCAAGAGAATGTAGATTATGTCTTTTAAGGTCAATTTAACTACTTTCTACTTCTAAAACTGATATGGGTTCTTTAATCTTGCAGCAAGTTTTCATAATTATTTAGCAAATACTACATATGGGAACATGGTGCTACATTCATAGAAAACTTGCTTTCTTTTTTCCTTCTTTTGTGAATATTCTATTCAATTACAGTTATAGCATCAAAATCTGTGAAGGGCATACTAGGGAAAATGGAAAAATATTCATTCTGTTCTTGTAAACACTATGTCTAGATTAGACAGAACTGGATGATGGGATTACGCCAAATGGGAACTTGAAGCCCATGACATGATGTAAATAGAAAAAGTAGACCACTTGACCTTAAAAGTGAAAGTCTCATCTCTTCTTGGGACGAAGGGAGTAATCAATACAAATAGAAGGAAAAAAAAAACAAGTGGTGCACCTCAACAAGCCTTTGGAGCTGAGTGACCCTTCTCTTGACAGCAGCTTGAGTGCTCCCATCGGTAACTATTAGTGTGGAGTCTTTGGTAATGACCACCTCACTCGCAGTCCCAAGCACATCTTCTTGGACCCTTTCAAGGGTCAAACCGGCATCATCCCTGACCACAGTTCCTACAAAAGCATATCATGGCTTAGCAGTTAGCATAACAATTACAATGAAAATAATTTGAACCCAAAATCAGTCAACATATGCAGTTGAGCTAATTTAACCACTTCTGTTACCCTTTATCCTCATTTCCTATGACGATTCAGGTAATTGGCTGTCCAACCATTATACTCACAAACACTTTGACATCTATGAACGATTATGGTTACAGCCGATGGTATCCAACATTGTTCTGAAAAGGGTCATACTTGATGACTTCAATTCATTTGCTGATTAAATGAAGGGAAAAAAAATACCATCAAGATTGACCACATTATGATAATGTTTCTGGGACTTGTTTACTACCTCCAGTCAAGATAGCAATGTCATCTAAGTAGTGGCTCTTGCGCTCACCGAAGGCAGGAGCTTTGACAGCTGCTGCCTTCAGTACGCCCTTGAGTTTGTTCCTAATTACTGGAGCCAGAGCTTCCTGCTCAATGCCCTCGGCAATTATGATAATTGGATAGTTCCCTTTAACTGCCATGTCCAATATTCTATACATCTCCTTCGGATTCGTAATTATTTTGTCAACCAAAAGCAACTGCAATCAACAAAATTTCACACCTTCTAATTACTTCTGTAGAAGCAAACAAATTTACTTACTCCTACCGTTCGAAAAAGAAACGAGATCACTTTGACTTTTGAGTTCAAACATATTGCTTCAGCAAATTGAAAAATATGTACTTGTGGGACTGTAAACATCAATATTTTCTTAATTGTAGTTTTACTATTAATATTTTTGATGTGGTTATCAAATTTTCTCCCAAATGTAAGTACATTTGATGGTTTTTCTGAAGCCAACATTAGTGCATGTGACCTCGAAAGTCAAAGTATACCTCTTTTTCATAATGGAGAGACCAAAATCTAGCAATCTTACCTTGCAATCTTGAAATTCTGCTTTCATAGTTCTTCGATCAGTAAAATATTTAGACATGTAGCCACGATCGAATTGCATCCCCTCTACGATTTGCAGATTGTTCTCAGCACAATTCCCTTTCTCAATAGTGATAACACCCCTCCTTCCTACTTTTTGAATAGCTTCAGAAATCATGCTTCCCACTTCAAAATCGTTACCTGCGCTGATGGCAGCAACATCTGAAAGCTCATGATCCTCAACCTACAAGGTACAATTGAAATTTGGCTGCCAAGTTCAGGCGTTTTCAGATTTAAATCCTTGTTGGGTATTGCAATTTAATAAATATCATGGAATTCAGAGGATCATATTTAATCATCACCTCTCTAGACATCAACTTGAGTTCTGAGACAAGGGATTCTGCAGTTCTCTGAATCCCTCGTGATATCTGTATAGGATTCATGCCTGCTGCAATAACCTTAAGAAATGCAAAAGTTTTGAGTCTCATTGTCTCTGCCTTCTGTTGATAACTTAGAACTATGCTTTTTGTACCTTCACACCTTCAGCAATGAGGCCCTGGGCAAGCATAATAGATGTGGTGGAACCGTCACCAGCTAGATCGTTTGTTTTTGCACCAGCTTGTCTCACTAATTTCACACCAACATTCTCAAGAGGGTCCTCTAGTTGAATCTATATAAAGCATAATTCAAGAGAAAGAATGTCATAACACTAAATTTCTGTGTCTATTTATGCAATTCAGCAAAAACTAGCTGCTAAATGGAGTTAAGAAAGATATTAGACCCAAAGGATCTGAATGATGTTTGTTAGGTTCAAAAACACTGAGCTGAAAGAAGCATAGTAACATCTAGTGGCAAGTGGCAAATGGCAATTGAACTACAAGGCCAAAGTGTGCAATAGGGGGGCAAAAAGTAATACATTTTCAATGAGACAACCTGACTCGAATAATAATTGCACCGTGTTCATCAAGAGTGGAAGGAAACCCTTTATTAGAGACCTGCAAGGTGCAGATTGTATGACTAACATCTGATCATTTGAATCCAGCTCGTTTGGTTGATGACATTCTACGTTTATATAGTCTTTGACCAAAACAAGGTCCCGTTATGAAGCATATCTTATTCATTTTACAAGAATGTTTCCAAAAATCAAGCAAAGAGCCCTAAAAACGTAGTGAATCCTGTTCTGAAACATTTGCCACCATTTCTTGAATCACCGGTAAGACACTATCCCAAAACGTGAATGCCTATCATTTTATGGTATTGCTATCCAGTATTGTAAAGTATCATTTAATCTTCAATTTCATAACCAATTGGCAATTAGTGAGTCACCGCATTTCTTTTCAAACTGATGGAAATTCATGTTTGTCCTTGTAAAACCATTTGCACCATAACCATCCAATTTCTGCATCCTTAATCCAGGCTAGACATGTGGAGATGTGTTAGAAAGTGCAAGTCTCCTTCAAGTACACCATAATTGCACCATGAATCTAACAGCAGCAAATCCACAAACACTTGAAAGCCAACTCTACAAGAGTCCCTCAAAGGAAACAGCATGTAACCAAACCTTGACCACTGGGGCGAGCAGCTTAGATCACTAATGAAATGGATGCATTGTTCATTAACTTTTATTCTACATATTTCCAATCAATTAGAATCACAAACTAAAACTAGATATCAAAATTATGTACCTCTTTGAGAACGGTTTCACCATCATTAATAATCCTTGGAGGGCCATACTTATTTTGCAACACCACATTTCTACCCCTTGGACCCAAAGTAACTCCAATCAGCTCTGCCACCATATTCACCCCTGCCTACACCCAAAACCCACATAATTCATTACACAACGAAAATACAGTTAAAGAATTAATCATAATGTCACGCAGTCTTGTAACAAGCTTATCCAAAATTTCTATACCCACTTGGAATAAATAAAATAAATGAAGAAAGTAAATGCAATCTCAGGAAACAAACAACTTAAAAGCGAAATTGGGAAATGAAACTGACCAGGAGCTTGGTTGTGGTTGAACCATCATGATTGAAGTGAATTTCTTTAGCCATAGCTATAATTGGGTTCAGTGATTTTCTACTGTATTTGGGAAATTTTGGGTTCCTAAAAGATATTGGAGGTGCAACATATAGAGAAGAGAGCATGTTTAGATTAAAAGTAAAGAATTGAGAAACAGGATAACGTGATTAAAGGGATGATACAAGTTCCCTGTTAGAAGTTGGTTTTTGGCGCCTTTCCGAAGACCAGTTTCAGACTACTCCTTGAGATAAGGCCCAACCCATACATGATACAACCACCCCCTTTTCAACATATAAATACCCTTCATAATAAAAACTTAATATTTTAAAATTTTATTAGTTTAAGTAGTTATTTTAAGGGGAAAAAAATGGGATTGGTATTCATACAACACTTACATGGGCAAGTAAGGACGACGATTGTTACCACGGTTAGCACCTATCGGATAAATTGTTGCATAATATGTCGTTTTTATTGATCAAAATCTTACCTAATAAGTAAGTGATATTGTTAAATTTTACTGAAAAATGATTAACAAGTGTTTGATAAACGGTTTCTACAGTGACAACATTTTTACATCTCTTCCTCATGTATATGCCACTCATATGAATAAAATTGGCCTTTTAATACAAGTCAAAAAGGATTTCGTCAAGTGACCTGTTAACACTCTTTTTTTGTTTTTTTTTTCTTTCTGAATTTGATAAATAGTTAATATATTTTAAATATAAAAAAAACTATTATTAAAAACATGATTCAAATTTTTTTAATAACTAATTTATAATTTTGTACAACATTTTAATAATTATTTCAGACGTTTTCAAACTGTTTGATCCATCGATCAAGGGACCGATTATAGATATTCAGCACAAAGCCAAGATCAATGCTTTTTAAAAAATCTTAACCCAGTTCAATTAAGTCACACTTAGCTTGGAGGTATTAATCATGTTTTTTTTTTTTCCGAAGGAACATGTTTTTTATTTATAGTTTATGAAATTAAGAAATATGAATGGCTGATTTACAAATAAAAGAACAAGAAAAAAAAACTTTATTTTTTTATATTCTTGTAATTATATCTGTTATATTAAAATAGTATTGTGTTATTAATTAATTGTAATGATGTTGTTGCATATGATTATGTTTTTGTTGATTAAAATCTTACCCAATAAGTAAATGATAGTGTTGAATTTTACGAACATCACACACATAACTAGTGCAGGTATGCATACAAAATGAAGCCTTGAGAGTCGTACGTAGGACTTGGCATATCGTGAAGACTTTTCACCATTTGAATATGGGTTCTCAATGGAAAAACTTGCAACCATACCAAATACAAATAGAAAGAAAAAAACATCAATAGTCCACCAAAATATATATTAGAAAAAAAAGCAGTCATGCAATTTCTGGAGATTTTATAATAATAATAATATATAAAAAGCATGCAACCTAAGTGACGATCTACGAAGTAATTAATTAATGAAGCAAAGTGGATGAATCATTAGTATTAGCCGATGAAACAGTAGTTTCGTGGGAAGACTGAACAGTGGTGCAAGAAGGAAGCAGATAACCATCGTCATCAAGATCTCTGAAAAAACCAATATCTCCTAAACCAGTATAAGTGGTAGCAAGTTGAGCTTCACTAAGCAACTTTCGTAGTTCCAAGGTTTCTTTCTTGAGTTTACGATTTTCTTGAATAACTTGTTTCTGAGACTCCAAGAAGCGGTTGAGTTGGTCTAGGAGCCCATGGTTCTGGTTCTTGAGCCACACCACCTGGGTGCATAGCTCTTCCAGCTGCCTTTGTTTCCTCATCCTGGACCTCCTAGCTGATTCCCGGTTCGATATCATCCGTCTATGCTTTCTGTCCTGTATGACCATGTTCATCTGGCTCTCATGATCCCAAGTACTTGAAGAGTTGTTACAACTCACAGATGATGAGAACTGTTTAACCATGGGTTGTCGATGATGATGATGAACGTTTGTTCCAAAGTCGACAGAAGATGAAAATGAAGTGTGGTAATTTGCTGCCATCTTTCTTTCTGTCTGATCAATCCAAGTGAAACTCAAAAGTAGTCGTTGGAGGAGTAAATATGCATATATGAAGATGTTATTAGAAGAGAACTGAGAAAAAATGGTAGGGTTTTATAGGATGGGGAAAAGGCAAACATCTCTATCTCTAATCTAATCTCTATCCCTATCCATCCAACTTATTGTACTAATATTTTCTTTAATTAATTACATAACTTAACCAAAATATAAAATAATATTTTAAAGACAGTAAATAAAAATTTAAAGAATAAATAAATGTAACACCTCATGCTAACCGTAACAAATAGACTCGTGGTTTTAAAATTTCTTATAAAGCAATCTTTGTTCCGATCCCAACCGATGTACGTGGAATCTCATAATAAAAATGAAAAGAGGGAGATGGATTTATTGTTTCACAAGAGAAATAAAATTTACTTTGAGAGTATATTGGTAAAATATAAGTTTGTTCAACCTTGTTTCACGGGGTGGGGATGGAACACGTCTGTTTTATCTTTGTTCTTGTTTGTTCTACATAAAAGTCTTGTCAAACATGAAATATTAATCTTTGTTATGTTATGTTATGTCATATATTTAGAGTACCAAACGCATCTTAAAGACGGCACCTGGTTTCAATAACCGTCAAGTCAGCTGTTAAGTATCCTTAGATGATAGTCACGTGAAAGGTACAAAAACAAATTTAAGTATACATAAAAATAAAATATTATTAGATTATTCTCTAAAAGAATGATGATAATGATAATGATAGGAAAGTGTGGATTGAGAAATTAGAAAATGAAGATGGTGGATGAAAGCAAATACGTAATGGTTGTAAAGTTTTGAGGATGGAATATGAATGATTCACAGTAGGAAGTAACTTATTAATTATAAGTGACGTGAAGACTCCTTCTTTTGAATGTGGAATGTTGTGACCAAGGATACATTAATATAAATTAATATTTTATTCTTATTAAAAGAGTACTCGTACAATGCAACGAAATATATTTTAATTTTAGTGTTTCGTTTTTTTTTTTTTTGGTCTTATTCGATATTATAATACGGTTTTATATGGTTTTGAGAAAACGATAATGTTTTTTTTGGATAAAATATATATATGAAGACATTATAAAAAATAAAAAAATATTGATATTAGTATCAAACTAACTATTTAAAATTTCTCGTTTATTGGTGTATTTCTTTAATTCATTTTTTTTATTTTTGGTTTAATAATATAATTTTTTATAAAGATAATAATTAAGTATGTTGTTAGAACTCAATGATTATCCTAATTATATTTTAGTTTTTTTATATTCAAAATGAAATGTTTATCCTCTATTTGATTATTTTTATCTGAAGTTAGTTACACGAATTCAAACATGAAGCTTTAATAAGTTGTACTTACGCACAATTTACTTGTAATCTTGAATTAAAGTAATATGCATCAATAACAGTACTTCAAGCATAAAAAATGGTTTTAAAGAGTTTGTCAAATGTTTTATAATATAGTATAGATATGTTTATCTGAAGTTAGTTACACGAATTCAAACATGAAGTTTTAATAAGTTGTACTTACGCACAATTTACTTGTAATCTTGAATTTTAAGTAATATGCATCAATAAACAGTACTTCATGCATAAAAATCGATTTTTAAGAGTTTTTGTCAAATTCTTTATAATACAGTATAGATATGCTATTATGAAATCTAATTAATTACTTTTTTTCAAGTGGTTTAATTATAATTTCACGCAACTAATTGGAATAAAATAAATGCATGTATATGTTTTAATTCAACTAGTGACATATTTTTATTCTAATGTAACTAGTATGGGAACCGCGCGTTGCGCGGTAGTATGAGTGCTTTGATTAATGATCTGATGATTGTCTATATAAACATATATTAATTGTTAATAGAATAATCAACAAATCATATTCAAATAATTCGAAAAAGTTAAATAAAATATAGTTAGTGAAATTTTAATACACACACACACACATATATATACATACACATATATATATATATTGAGAGAGAGATTTGTTTAGTAATAAAATTGTAAAACTAAATAAAATGAGTAATAATAACGACGGAAATATTAAGGAATCTGACACAAATTTAAGAATAAAAAATACTCCACATAAAGATATGTCTCCTTCAAAGGATGATGTATATGTACTATTTTTCATCTTCAACATATATCTTGACTTTAAAAACACAATAGTGAATGAACCGGACCAACCATACGATATGTAAAAAATCACATACCAAAYTTAAAGACTTCAAATCTTTATAACCCAATAGATAAAATTATAATGCAATCAAAATCATAACATGAACATACATAAAATTATAATACGACTAAACTTACGATAAGAAC
>NC_037540.1:6374560-6378782 GCF_001531365.2 Cynara cardunculus var. scolymus
ATTATCAATAGTAAAATAGAAGAAAAACCAAAGAGAAAGAAAATAAATTTAGAGATGTATAAGATAGAGATAGAATTTGAGAGGGTGTGAGAGATGAAGATGAATAAATAGTTGTTGTTAATGAAGCTTAAATTCGAAAAAAGTTTATCATATCCCGTGATTATAAAATATCAAAATTTTATTCGAATTTATATGATCAAGTCGTAAACACAATTTATATAATCCAATCGTAAACACAATCATATCCTATGATAACAACACATCCAACAATATTGAAAAAGAAACATGTAATAACAAATCACATTTTTTTAATGAATATAATTTCTACATACCTTTTAAAATCTTTGAATTCTTCTTCAACTCTCATATTCTTCATCCCTCACCAAAGGATTTTATATGATTTCATTTTGTTTATTATTGAAACTTTAAAAAACAAATTTCATTAAGAAATAAAAGAAAGTAAATGGAAGAGCAAATGAAGAGTTGGAGGTTAAACTTGGGTATACAAAATTACAAAAATAACCCGGGTTAATTATGAGCTATACATTTTTCATCAAGGGGCAAAAAAGTCTTTAACATATTTAACATTTAAAAAAATCAAAAAAATGAGAAAAAAGATAGGAGGGGTTCTAAGCATTAGAAGGTGCCACCTCATTACCTTTGGTTTCTTCTTTAATATATATATATATATAGATTATAGAATTAATTACAGTTTAAAAGCATATAATTATAACTCAAAGGACACTCTGCATATAAATCATAATTTATATATTATTATTGATCAAAATGGATAACTGTGTACCTAAAATAAAATATATAAGAGGAGACCACGTTGCTCTATTGAACGAATATTGTTTTCTAGATTACAAGTAAAGGATCTTACAGCGGTAACAACAGTCATCGTTATATAATATCCAAAGAAATTTAATAAATAAATAAAAAACCCTCAATAATTGAATATTGATTAACATAACATTGTCAATATAGGTTACATTTCTTGTGAACCAGTGATATTTTACATATTTGCTTTTCTTTTATTATTCGGCTTTCCCGCACATATGGACATGAACATAAAACGAGATATGTAAATCGTTTATAAACTTCAAATTACGGGCTATCATTCTATCAATAATTTTCATTATAATTTTAAATTAAATTCGAAATTATTGTTTAACGTGGCTTTGAGCTTGGAATGTTAATTAGAAACGAGTTTGTTACGTGTTCGTAACGAAGAAAAGAATGATAGTTTATAATTAGTGTATCGTTTTAATTCATTAGTTAATGTATTTTATGTGGATTTGTCAAGTGCAAGAAATTAATTAATTGCATATATATATGGGTGCCTGGTGGAGTGAGACCAAATCAACCTAATTGTTTATTTTTATATTAATCGTACACATTTTCGAAAACACACGTCATCATCTTCAGTTGCAATTGTATTATTATGGATGATATAACTCCTTGAATAATGTTTGCTGCAAATTGAATTTTTTTTTTTTTTTGATAAAAAAGAATGAATATGGTATTCAAATACGATATGGATTCTTTTTGTAGAAGATTAGAAAACGATGTTATATTGAACATGAAAGCTTTAATTACGGCTTTATCTTGAGATTGTGTCATGGTGGCCTACGCTCAACCCCAGGTCTATAATCTTATGGTGATATTTTACACACGTGTCATCGTACTAATTGTAATGAAAATGCAAAGGTATATACATTAGCGAAAAAGTAAATCTTAAATGATAATGACCAACCAGACCCACTTTTATTTAATTAATTAACCAATAGCAAAGAAATGAGGGTTGACAAATTCGGTTTATGTGCTAATTAATTTGTCGCCTATTGCATATAGTATTCGTATTAATAAATTAATCCTTAAAAGATGAGAAGGAGCTAGGATTGATCATTCTTCAACTAATTCAAGCCACAAATCTAATTAAAAGGTGTGATTCATGTGCTTATCGTATCTTTCAAACCTCAATCAGTTGGGCCAATAGGTTTTTTAGTCTCTCCATTACCAACAAACACATGATGGTTTGTGGTATAGAAAGCATCGATGATTACGACTACTGAGTCTTGGTTTCATCAGATGTGTTGTGTTTAGATTGTTATTTACTTATCTATCTTGTAGGTAGAGGCGTGTGTGTCTATATATGTATAAATACAACATAGAGACCTATATCAATTGTTCCAACTATAAAGATACAAGAGTGGTGCCTGATTGATTTGAGCTTGACTCCAAAAGTTAAAAGTATCAGGAGGTCTCAGGTTCAAATCCAAGGAGGAATAAAAATTCCCTTGTGGCCACATAGGTTCAAATGCGGTGACTCCTGGCTATCTGCAAAGCATGTGGTCGTCCTGGGATTAATCGGCTTGTATAGCGGGTTGGATATCCAGGTTAATAAAAGAAAAGATACATTTATAACACAACAATTAATTGGGACTTTTATAGACTACGTATTTGAAGGGATTTCGACTTGTGGATATGAAAACTACGTCAAAGAATTTGAAAGAAATCAAAGTGTCTAAAATTTCAGTACCTGAATACAATAAGCCCAAAACAAGTTAATATAAGTAGGAGTTGTTTGTGATGTCTTCATCAGTTCTTCATTTATCTGGAGTTTTAAGACGCATGTAGGAAAGATATATGATGCTTCAAATTCATAATGAGGCATGGTCGTTGAAGATCAAGCATTCAATGTTCTTGATTTTATATACGGGATACTTCAATCTGCATTTTCTGGTCATGATGGTCTTTTACTCCATCCCTAAAGTTATTGGTATTTGTTTAAATGTTTATGTATACTAAAAATTTGGAGTGTCTCTGTTAACTACAAAAATTAAAGTATAAACAAGCACAAATTTTTCTATACAGATTATAACAATTTTAAATAAATAGTATTGTAATGGAACGATAAGGTGAATCGAGTTGACTTAATTGATAGCCACAAGATAAGATCTTTTATATCAAACAGTTAAGCCAATGGTAAAACAAATACCAACGTTAAACATATGATGTATTGTGGAAGCGTGCCTTTGCTTAATAATGGCTTCTCATAATTTGACCAAATCACGTTTCGATTCAATACATTTGATCTTTATTGATTCTTTTTATGAATGACGTATTCTCGAAACATGTTTTATTTTTGTCCAATTATTAGTCAACCCATAATTATCAATTGCATTTGCTTATGTCATCGCACTTAAACTGGTTTTTGATTTCTTCTGGTAATTAGAAGATACCGTTTATATTGAGGAGACCCTTTGCAAATAATGTATAGTTGATGGTTTTTCTTATCATATTTGTATTTTGATCGGAAATTAATAATCATAATTGTTAAAATGCAAAACTCTAGCCATTTGCTAGCATGAGCGATCTTAGATAACGTTTGTTAATTTGCAATAAAATTTCAGATATAATGATTAGAATGATTTATTAATGAATAAAAATAATATTATATTTAATAAATTTACAAATATAATAATGATTAAAAACGTTTAAAATTTTTAAAGAAAGACTTGGTATACTTGTGGAACAATCTTTTATATGGCGTCAAGCACTGATTTGTTGATATTGTGTGATAACTTGAATTTGTTTATTCCACTAGAGAAATTGATAATGGTACGATATGATGCTTTTATCTGTATTCGTTTATTATAATTTTATGAAGTAATTTTGTAGTTTTTTGGGATGTAAATCATTTGTAAGCAGCGGTGGATTTGGAATTTTTGTTTAGTGGAAGCACATTTAAGGTAGATTAAACGTTTGTGGAGTCGTCTGATGTGTTTTTAGCATAATTCCATCATTTCGAGGGCTTTTTAAAGTATTTTGATTGATTTTCGTTACAAAACAAATAACTTTTAATCACAAAATTAGTTATGAAAATTCCCGTCAGTGATTACCTATGGATCACCTAGAAAATACCAATGATTTGGTAGAATTCGATGTTTTGCGAGAAAATACCAATAAATCACCTAGAGAATCACTGGGTAATCTGTCATTTATTTGGATTATCCACCAACTCTTGTGACAGTTTTGTGACAAATCACTCTTTAGCGACAGATTTTCCAGGGAAAAGTCTGAAAAATCTTTCATTTAGTAGTGTTTCAAATGATATTTTTAGTTTTTTTGAGGAACTTCTTCGAGGTTTTTGGTTGATTTCAAGAGATTTTTTCGTTTTTTTTCCATTGATTTGAAGGTATTTTTTTTTTAGGGGAGG
>NC_037540.1:6379922-6401051 GCF_001531365.2 Cynara cardunculus var. scolymus
CTAAGTGATATTAAATGTAATAAGTATTTCGTTTACTAATGAGAGAGTTAATAATAAGTATCTAATTATGTACATTGATTATAATCTTATTTATATATTAATTTCAATTTCATTTATCCGTCCCTACACACACACACACATATCTATATAAGATAAAGATTATATCAATGGATAGACAAAGTTAACCATAATTCAATATTTTGGAATTCTCAATCCATATTGTGTCATTTCATTTTTTTTGGTTCTTACTTTCATATATACAAAGATATAAGATAAACAAAACAAATGAAATAAGCGTATTGTATTAATTGTATAACAAAATAGAATATCAAATCAATACAAAGAAAAGTGTAACTAAAATTAACTATTTAATCCAAAATGAATTAAAGTAATCATAAATAAAAAAACCATGTAAATAAAAAGTTGTCATCATTTTTTTTATATAATCACCCCCAATGTTTCAACATATCTTCTTTTTGTCAAAGTGAGAGATGAATAAAGTTAACTACAATTCAATATTTTGTAATCCTCAATCCATATTGTGTCATATCATGTCTTTTGGTTCTTACTTATAGATTATAAATTATATATTTATAGATATAAAGGTTTAAAGGTTTATTAGATCATTATATGTAACTTATATATAAAGTAAATGAAAGGTTTATTAATTTAATGATATGTTTTAATTTAAAATAATTCAAAAATTGGAAAAAATAACAACCAATTATTCTAGCTCTCTCAAGATGCCACATCATCTTTTGATGATTCTCCTTTATATATAGATATAGATTATTCAAACGAGAACACATTTATTTTATGAAAATGCGAGAATATTCTTTTACTATAGACAATTACATGTGATATTATTATTTCATCACATATGATACTAAATCAGAGACGCATGCGACTTTTGGCGCGATCTTGGTTGCGGGCCAAGTCGTCCTTACACCACTAGTCTCTCCCATGTATTATCACATGTGATAAGGGTGTTTTTGATGTGATATTATAATTTATCAAGACCATCACATGTGATGCTAAATCATAGACACAGACCACCTTTGGCGCGACCTAAGTTGCAAAACACGTTGTTCGCACACTACCAGTTTCCCTCACGTGTACTACCGAATGTTGTAAGGGTGTTCTCGTATTCTCATAAATAGTAATTAATGATATAATGATATACATATATAATTAATGATTACCTTCTTTTGGAAACACATAAAGTTAAGATAACCTTAAAAATTAGTTCATCATGTGTTATTTTACATCATTCTTTCCATCCAAGATCAAGATTTAGAATATTGACTATCATTTTTTTTTTGTTTAAAAATGCATGTACACCTTTTTAGCTTGTTGTGAAAAAAAATTACACAAAAAAGAATTATATTATGAATTGTATAAATATAAAACAAACACATAGTGAAATAAATATGTATTCATCAATACATTAAATATTAGGCTTTGAAAAAAAATTATATAAAACAATACTTTAAGATAAAAATTCTCACAATTATTAGTTGAAGATGTGCTATTATTATCATTTTGTGTTGATGTGGGTGACAAGGATCCCAATCTAAGAAGATGATCAATCACACTCGAGGTTTCATTCCTATGAACATATCTTCAATTCAATTGGTGGTCTTTCACAACTCACAAGTATATTGTTTTATCATTTCGATAAATAAGGGGTTGTTTATTAAATGCTTATCTAGGTAAGCACTTATCAAGTTACATTACCTTACCGAATCAATATGACAAGGACCAAAAATCTTACCCGGTAAGAACAAAGGCAAGGATTGAGAGTTTCATCCGGTAAGTGACGGTGACGACTCTTACCACGGTTAGCACTTACCAGTTAATTGTTGCATACGTACTGTTTTGGTGGACTAAAATCTTACCCGGTAAGTAATTGATAGTTCTGAATTTCTGATAAGCACTTATTCGGATAAGTGTTGATAAACAGCCCCTAAATTTAGCTTACATGACATTACTTATTATATTATTATATTTTTTAAATGAATTTTATATATTATTTAATAAATATATTAAATTAATTAAAAAATTATTATTTATTAATATATCAATATTAAAAAGATTGTAAATCACAATTCATCTCGTTAATAATTTAAAAAAAAATGTTTTTAAGATATATTTTTTAAACAATAAAAAATAAGAAGTTTACGTTTTTTATTAACAAAATATTTATTTTTAAAATACCATATTTGTTTTTAAAAAATTGAGTTAACATATTACTCAATAAATATATTAACCTAATTAAAAATATTATAAATTATTCATTAATATAAATTATTCTCTCTCTCTTCTTCTCTTTCCTCTTCTCTTCTTCTCCCTTTCTTCTCTCTCCTTTTCCCTCCTTTCTCTTCTTTCTTCTTCTTTGTCTCCCTTTTCTTTCCCCTCGAGGTGTCTTGGATTCTGATAGTTGAGATTTCCTCTTAACTGAACGCTTCATTGCTGTTGTTTTAGCGTTTTAGTGTTTTATCTTGATCTGGAGGGGTCTCCCCCCTCCCTATAAAAAAAATTGTTAGAGTAATATGTATTTTTAAAATAAGAAAAATAAGAAGTGTTACGTCTTATTATAAAAGTTTGATGGTTTGTTTACCGAAGAAAAAAAAAGTTTAGAGTTTTAATCATTTAAAATAAGAAAATTTAATGTCTTTTCCATTCAAAAAAAATTAAAAACTAAATTATTCAAAATAAGAAAGTTTAATAGTTTTTTCATTCAAAAAAGAGTTTAGAGACTAAACCATTCAAAATAAAATGGTTGATTAGATATTTTTCAGATTTTTCCTTAAATTAATTTATAAAGGTATGCTATTATTTCAAACATTTAACCATTTTTAAATAATTACCATAACAAAAAAAATTAAATAGCATTAAAAAGTTTTTAGAATAAAATATTAAAACAAGTATTAATAATTAAATATAATAAAATCCATTTTTTAAATACCTTAACAAAGTTTTATGAAAAAATTGATATTATATAAAATTACATTAATTTAAATAAAAATATACACATTTTGTTTAATGGGCCGAAAATGGAGCTCAATTGGGATTAAAACTAAGCCTCAATAAGTCTTTCGACCAGCATTTTTGAAGCTCGAGCGTGGCTCATAATGAATCGTGCATCTTTGCCAGATATATAACTTTCGGTTCAATGACTTAACGATTATGCCGCAAATAAAACCCCTATATTGTTGAGCAAATAAGCCGTTAAGACATTAAGCTCATTAATATGTAAGTAAAACAACCCCTTAATATCTTAATAAGAGAACTCATATTTGATTTCTGTGACCACTTATGGGTTATATCGGTCTCTTGGAAGTTAAAAATTTTGATTACGAAATTTCAAAATTTAGCATTCAATAGAATTTTCATTTTCATTTCATTTCAAATTATAACATACGATAAATTTGGTCATTTTGTAATATTTGATATTTAATTAATCGTTTTGTTAATTTATTCTGAATTAATGGCATTCCAAAGAATACAGACATATTTCTAACAATCTTTTCATACGTCAACAAACTATCATATATGTTTGCATCGGATGATTAACTTGTAAAATAAACACATTAATTAAATAGAAAAAGTGTTTGCACACAAATTCTTTTTTCTCTTCCAAATTATTCAATATTTCCCATCTAATGCTCTTTAAGTATTTAAACATAATAGCAAAGCTAAAAATCTTTAAAATTAAGCCTTGATCATCGCACTCAATTCCTGCGGCCGTTAACGAGTTCTTGACTTGGCGGACCAGGACACCCACGGGTACATATTCCATTTAAGCAGGCGCAGAACCCACATCCAACACAAAGTGGCGCACAATCCGAAGTAACGTTGCAGTTTGGTAGATCATTGGTTTGAACCGCCATCGTCCACACCAGCATCCCTTGATTGATTAACACATAATTTCATAACTCAAATTAAGATTAACCAAAACCCTAATAAATATATACTATAAGTATACCTACGCGATGCAATAAAAAATTTATAAATATAAGATGAGGTTTTCAAAAATCTCAAATATTTGGTTGTTTTAGGTCAGCTGATATTAAATTTAAGGATTTTATAAAAATAAAAATCTAAATATTTTGTAAGATAACATATACATAACAAAGTGATGCATAATTTAGGAAATGGCAGAGGAGATGTTAATTACCAGGTGAAATTATGAGAAGCAGCATGAGGCAAACCAAACTCATGTTCTCTGTGTTCTTCATTCTTTCCCTCAATGTATTTTTTTTCTTTTAAGTATATCTACCTTGTTATATATATAGGGTATATTTCAAATGCAACTATGTTTATTTGTACAACCAATGCAATCCAATTAATTAAGTTATTTATAGAAATGTTGAGAGTTAATTTATTATGATTTGAATATTTATGGAAGATGAATAGGTTCATTAATTATGATGAATATTTTATATTATGAAACAATCAAAACTTCTATGAAATAACATATTCATCAAATTAAATGAACGGTTGAGATTGGGTTGTATTGGTTGTACAAATGTAAATGGTTGTATAATAACTCATCTATATATATATATATATATATATATATATGTATGTATGTATGTATGTATGTGTGTATATATATATATATATATATATATATATATATGTTTGTTTGTGTGAGAGCCCAAAACACACACACATATATATAGATACATTCTTTTGTTAACCGCCTAATTAGTACAAACTTTGTTAATCGGGTATTTTTGTCTTTTTCATATATTGATATCACATTTCATAATTATCTCATTTTTTAATTATCTCATTTACTTTGTTTAAATTTCCTTAATTATTTTATTCAGTTTCTAGTTTCATCTATGAACGTTGGTAAATTTTTTGTAATAACCAATGTTCATATACGAAACAATATTATGAACTTTAAACAAAAACATCGTTTCACCTGTGAACTTGAGTAAAAAAAAATCAGAACAATTGAAGTTCATAGATTAAACAATACTATGAATTTTAAACAAATTCCATATAAAACATGATTATCTTTCAAAAATAAAATATGATTATCTTCCAAAAATAAAAACAATATCTTCCAAAATTATCCTCCGTTTAGTTCTGTTTAATTTTCTTCCTTTTCCATCAGTTTGTAGTTTCCCAATCCGGATAAGAGTTAATCATATAGCCTTTTGTCCAGATTAGTCTAAATCGGACAAGTGTTGTCCGGATTTGCAATAAATCGGACAATTGTTGTTCGGATTAGACTAAATCGGCCAAACACTTATATTTCTAATTTCTACATCTTTCAAAAATTAGATAATGTTCAAAATACCTGTAAGAAAAATATAAACTGTTAGTTCAATACAGATAAAATTCACTTCCCCTCAAATATATGATCAGGTATTCAAAAACAGATAAAAATTCACACTCCCCCTCAAATATAGATCCCCACGATCAAGAAATTTAAAATCAGATAGAAAAAATTGAAACATTGATTTGTATTTAAAAATACAGATATTTGACCAAATAAATTTGAATTAAATACAATTCAATAAATTGAACTGTTTTTAATAAAAATTCAAAATTTCAAATTGAACATACCTAACTTAGATACAAGAAAGCTAAAGCGTTGTTCATCCTAAAGCTTTCGTAAATAAGTCAGCTAATTGAAATTATGTATTTACAAAATACAGTTCAATGGTTCCTTTTTCTACATGATCTTTAATAAAATGATACGGGATATCTATATGCTTGGTTTTAGTGTGTGTGTTGAACAGGATTACAAGAAATAGCAATAGCCTTTTGGAATCACAGTAAATGGGAATTTTATTAAAATAGAACCCGTAGTCTCTGAGCTGTGTCTGCATCCACCACACTTGAGAACAACAGCTTGCAACAGYTACATATTMTGCTTCGGYAGTTGAAATGGATATGCAGTTATGTTTCTTTGATGCCCAGCTAACTAGCTTGTCTCCCAAAAACTGTAGAAATCCTGATGTACTTTTCCTGTCCAACATACAACCTACATAGTCTGCATCTGAATAAAATGTCACACTTGAGATAAACAGAAGTTTTAGATAAATGTCTTACAACCTACATAGTCTGCATTTAAAATTAAAATGTCATTAAGTATTATATGAGACAATTTCATAATCATATATGAAACAACTTCATCAAAAAAAATATTATATGAAACAATTTCACAAGATTAAACAATTTCATGAAAAAATTCATAAAATTAAACAATGAAATCGACGGATAATGATAGTTTACACGGTTTGTACAAATTAAATAATTTGCATTTGATCGCTCACATATATATATATATATATATATATGTGTGTGTGTAGAGGCATTTATACCCTTATTTAATGTTAGATATTCTAGAAAAAATACTCAATTGAGAATATAATATTTTACAACAATAATTAATACAATAGAAAATTGCATTAAGATAAGATTTAGAAAAAACTTTATTTTGATGTCGAAAAAAAAGGTCAGATTTTTTTCAAATAAATTTTTTTGGTCATAAAGCTTTAATATGATATTTTTTAGAGCATCTCTAACAACTTTATTATTTTAAAGTTTTTAAAGATTTAGAAAAATTTGCTTCAACAGATATGTTAAATTCTTCTCTAAAATAAAGAAAAAAATAAGAAAGAATAGAAAATATAACATATTTATTGAAAATATTTATTAAATTGTAATATATTCCCTTATTAGATCAAAATCTACAAGTAGGTATTCATAATAGGAACTAAAATAAATACATGTTTTATTTTAATGTAATTTTATTTAGGTGTATATATTATATTGGTTTGACCAACTACTACATTTTCTGCTATTTATTGATTAAAGGTCTTTTAATTTTAAATGTTAAGTTTGTACATGTCAAAAGCAAAGTTAAATGTTTTTAGAGTATTTATTCGTGCAATGCATTGAGATACATTTTTATTTTAATGTTTTGTTTTATTTTTTATCCATGTCGATATAATACGATTTTATATGCTTTTGAGAAAACGATAATGTTTTTATTTTTGAATAAAATATAAATTTGAAAATATCATATAAAATTTGCAAAAAATATATCAATATTAGTAGAAATTAACTATTTAAAAGTTCTTATTTGTATATTTTTTTAATTCAATTTTTTTATTATAATTTAATTTAACGTAACAAAGTAACTTAATTTAGGTTTAATAATATTTTTTTATAAATATAATAATTAAGTATTCTGTTAGAATTCAATAATTATTCTAATTATATTTTAGGTTTTTTATATTTTAAAATGAGATGTTTATCCTCTATTTGATTATGTTTATCCACAGTTAGTTACACTATTTCAAACATAGAGCTTTAATAAGTCGTAATTATGTATAATTTACTTGTAATCTTCAACTTTAAGTAATATGCATCAATAAATAGTACTTCAAACATAAAAAATGGTTTTTAAGAGTTTTTGTCAAATGCTTTATATCGACATAGTTAAAAAAATTGTATTGAAAATCGTATTATATCGACATAGTTAAAAAATAAAACGAAACATTGAAATCGAAATGTGTCTCGATCATTGCACGAGTACCCTTCTAGTAATAATAAATAGAAATAATTGATAAGATTAACAACAATTTTATATAATTAATAATCGATACTAATGAATAAATTACAATTAAAATTAATTAATAATTTAATAGTAGTATTAATTAATAATTATATCTATTAATAATAAATTATAATTAATATTAATTAGGGGTATAATTAAAAGAAAGTGAGAAAATACTTCTAAAACACTACTCCAAATAGTGTTTCAATAAGGTAGTTTATAAACTGCTTTTATCTATCCAAATGAGTAGGGCTGTAAACGAACCGAACGAACCGAACGAACACGAACGGACACGTGTTTATGTTCGTTCGTTTAACTTAACCGAACAAACGAACGAACACGAACGGTAAACAAACGAAAATCTTTGTGTTCGTGTTCGTGTTCGTTCGTTTAGAAATCAGGTATGTTCGTGTTCGTTTATGTTCGTTCATTAACATGCTAAACGAACGTAAACGAACGGACTAAACGAACATAAACGAACGGGCTAAACGAATATAAATAAATATTATTTGAATTCAAAGTATATAATCAAAAGATTATATATTAAATTTAATATATAAACGAACGTAAACGAACGGTAAATGAACGAACGTTCACGAACATAAATGAACGAACAAGACTCTTGTTCATGTTCGTTCGTTTAACTAAACGAACAAAAAAAATTTGTTCATGTTCGTTCATTTATTAAATAAACGAACATAAACGAACTTCCCGCCGAACGGTTCACGAACGGTTCGCTGAACGTTCGGTTCGTTTACAGCCCTACAAATGAGGCTTTTGAAATAACCTCAAAAAATAAGTTAACTTGTATTTACCTAACATGGCTTAAGGGCGCAGCCACAATTCGATATGCGTGTGATTTATTTTTTGCTACTTTTTTCTTAAACGATAACTAATTTTTATGTTCTTAATGTATATACGTCTCAATGAGGTTTTGGAAACATCAAAGTTTGAGATGGTAAAAGGGGAGATAAATAAACAGAATTCACGTCCTCTAAATGATTATGAACCCAAGTGAACCGTTAACCAAATAATTACCGCCTCCGTCTCAATATAACATGATGATTGACTCGATACGTACATGTGTGAAAAAAGTATTCCAGGGCCCTTGATCGAACCTTGTTGGTAGAACTCGACAAAAACGATATGTGAGAAAGTTCAAACTTCAGTACTATATATGAAATCACATTTCAATAAGGGAAAAAAAACAAAAGGAATCACATGCATCAAGATAAATTATATTTGTTATTTGTAATGAAAATAACAAACATATGTAGATTAAAGCTCTGCAAAAAACGACATTTTTTCAATCATCTTAAAAATACAGTTATTATATTTATTTTTGAGAGATGTTAATTGACGTTTAACACGTATATGAAGTCATTTTGCGGATAAATCACTAATACATAACTAATGTTGAAGATACGTATGGTAATGTCTGATAGTATAATATAAGTCATTAACACTCAGGAAAAAAAAACACAACATGCTTCGAAAATACGTAATCTAAGATGTTTTTGGACTTCAATTTCTTTTACCATCATCGGAAAAATTGACAAACATAATGTATGATTAGTATTGATTTAAGTGATTATCTACAAATGCTTTGGAAATACGTAATTTAAGATGTTTTTGGATTTCAATTTCTTTTAATACCATCAGAAAAATTGTCAAACGTAATGTATATATTATTGATTTAAGCGACAGGGCCGTTCTAATCTTTTTGGGGGGCCTTGTTACAGGTTTACCAAGAGTGTATATCGACTAGCAAATTATGATAAAGTAAAAAAAATTATACCATATGTTATATTAAAAGTCTTGCAACATAAAACAACAAAAATCTCTTAAGATGACAATGTAACATACAAATTTCGTTTAAATAAGACCATCCTTCTAACATTTTTCGATACAAAATCTTCAATGAGTTATTCGCCATCAACTTTCTCCAAAAAACTATTTTCAATAGCCATCAAAGCTAGTCCATTGAGTCTATCTTGTGTCATTGTGGAGTGCAAATACGACTTTAATAACTTCAACTTTGATAAACTCCTTTTTGCAGATGCAACAGTTACAAGAATAGTCAACAGAACTCGATAAGCAATAATAGCATTAGGGAAGCGATCTACAGAGTTCAAATACTCTAAAATATCAATAGGTCCTATCTTTTGATTATGTAAAAAATCTTGAAGTAACTTAAGTTTCACATATAAATCATTTCCATCAACATCATACTGGTCATCTTTTAAGGGACGTTTCAAAATTAATAGAAGAAGACTTTAAGCATTCATTATCCAAGGAATGCAACTTATCAGAAGTAAATAGAAATTCAAACACACTTTCATATTCTTTGTATTGTTCAAATCTTTTAGTTAGTGAAACAATTGCATGATCAACAACACATAAGAAATAATTAACTGTAAATGACTTCTCTGTAGATTGTGAAGTAATTTCGGATACATCAATCTGATTTTCATCAAAAATGTCTTTTCCTTCGAATTTCCCGTCTCCGAGGAAACAATGGATCAATTTTAAAATTTTAGTTGGGCCGAAAATTTGGGCTAAATTATTGGCTCAATATTAAAATATATATATATATATATACGCCTTATGTCATTGATAAGCCCATCACAACTTTTGTGTTTCTTATGTGGCATAAAATAAAACAATATTATACTCTCATTAATAATAAATTATGAAATTAAATGTTAATAAAAAATTATTAAATGTATAAAATATTTTAATAATTTAATCGTTGTTGTAATATTTAAAATGGAAGCTCTTAGAGTTAAATTTGATTTTTTTAATATTTTAAATTTTGATTCTATATTTTCGAGTTTTTTTAAAAAATGTGTTGAAAGTACTCAAATAAGTTAACGATTGTGCAATACGCGTACCAAACTACCAAAGTGTGTCAGCATGAGACGATACTAATAAAAGGTGAAATGTAGTATTGTTAAGATTTAAGAGATATCAATTAATTACGATTTGGTAATTATGGTTAGGGCCACAAAAAAAATCGACCAAACTAGCAAACCTACTCAACCCAGAATAACCTCATCCAAAGGTCATCTGATAGCTATCGAGTTATAAAATTCTCAAACTGTAGATATTATTTTGAATTGGGCTAAGCCTAGTTGAACTTGAACCCAATCCAACCCGAATTCCCAATCACGTAATAGTCATTACCTTTTATTTTGTAACTTTAGTAACGTTTGATGATGACAGTAAGATTTCTGCTTGTTGTCGTTTGCAAGACAAAAGCAAAAAAAATAAATGAACTTAAAAACCGGAATTGTTGATTAAATTCTTTTTTACGGTTTTCTAGTTTTTGTAAGTGTCCCAATTCTAAATCTCTAAAACCGCGATTATAAAAAAATCCATAACATTCTTATGTATAAAAAAAATTAAAAACGTATTTTAAAGTGTATCTGAATGATCCAATTAGAAATTTTAAAGTGTATTTCAATAAAATATTATAAAAAAAATATTCAAACAAGATTCTTTTACGTTCAAAATTGATTTTAAGGAAGAAAATAATTGGGACTGGTTTGTACCCAGCCCGGGACAGGATACAAAATATGGAGACCGGGCCACAAGTTTTTCATGGGTACCAAAACCGGTTATGAAAAAGAAGTCAAAGATCAAGACTGTTTTGGATACAATCGAAGACTGATTTTTCACCATCTCTACTTTAATATATACATAATAATATTGTACTCGTAATATAAAACGCTTTAAATTCTTATAGTTATTATAAAATAAAAAAGATATACATTTTATATGTCAAAATTAACAATAAACTTATAAATAAACACATAATTTACGATTACATGGGAATAGATAGGTGGCTTGCAAAGGCATCCTACCTACTACGCAATAACTTGCATATATGTTCTAACATTCATGCAACTACAATAATTAACTAAAAATGAGAATCACGTGTGATTTTACACATGATTTGGCTGTTTTTGTATTTTATTATTTTGTTATCATTTTCGTTTGAACCTCTCCTCTGTCTCTATATAGATATATACATAGGGTTGGGTTCCAGTGAGAATAATAGTTATGGTGTGAAAGTAAAAACAAACATTTATATACTTTCATCTACATTCAACTACCTTTATTTATTCATGTGAAAAAATTAATGGATGTGAAAGTGATTAAATGTACGACTTAATGGTGAAAATAAATTTTGAAGATAAAGCTAGTTGAAAGTAGTTGAATGTAGATGAATGTAAGTAAGGGTGCTGAAAAATGTTTAAAAAAATGAAGTAAGATTATAAAGTCAATTCATCTAAAGACTCAAAAGTATTCTGATTATAACTTCTATTCTCACAGGATTCCTTGCCTATATATATGGGGGGAGTTTCAAATACAAACCCTACAAACCTAATCTCAACTCTTTTAAGATTAAGAGGCGGTTATAAAATGCGGTTGAGAGTAAATTTAGGAACTGATTTAATCCACACCATTGATTATCTATGTATGGTTGAGATCTGTTTGTAAAGCGTTAAAGAAGTACATGGTTTGTAAGAAGTGATCTAGACCATTGATCATCTTTAATCTGAAAAACTACTCATCATAATATGCATCCAAGAGTGAAAATATCTTCTTACGCTTTTCCCTTTAACTCTCCTTCTAATCGGAACCTAACTATATATATATATGTGTGTGTGTGTGTGCGAGCGCGCACGCACACGCGCATTCAAGAGTGGAGATCTCGTCCACATGTGCATACCATCCTATTATAACCGGTACTAGAGTTGTTCCTCAATTTTTCATCTTTTTGCGATTTTCCTCTGAATCTAAACCTATATAAAACTCTAGTTATCGTTCATCTGGACATTATGCATATATGCATATAAGTAATCTGTAAGCAATTTGTCCGATATACACATATATATTAAAACCATGAAACAACTTCCATTATTATCCCAATAAATGATTACCAAAATATTTATCAGTTTTTCAAATTTTTAGACTTTTACTTTAAACTTCATCTCTCTCTCTCTCTCTCTCTCTCATATGTTATGTTGGTGTGTTAGACACGTTGATGAAAAAACTCCATTACTGTTTCACAGGTGGACCAATTTTTGTTTCCAATATTTGGGTAAAAGCAACCACTTCCTTTCAATCTCATTGCATTGACCCATACATAGAAAAGAATATACACAAATATATTTACATAATCATACATATTTACATCCATTCAGAGTCGGGTTCCGGTGAAAGTTCACATTTTCCGTGAAAACCCCTTCTCAACCCTTTATCGTTTTTGACTCAACGACATCAGCACACGTGTTTTTGTAAACGATCGACAATTTCACCTTTTTGGTTTTTCTCATTTAGACACAAATTGGAATGTTAAAATATGCAAGGTATGTTAAACTTAAACCTCGTATCTACCATCATACAAGACGAGGTGTGACGTGGACCTATAAAAAGAGTCCCATAACTTACTATTATATTTAATAAATAAAGTAAAATAAAAAACTTGCAAAAATCCCCATTATACAAATTTGTATGAAATGTAAGTTACAACGTTAACATAATTCAAGTTCTATGATATCGATGAGGCATGACATAATACGTTATAAGCATGAGTTTTATGTGTGTTCTATCAAAGTAGACGATCAAGGTGAAGAACAAGATTGGTCGGTATGAAAAGTTTTGTTGCTGCTATTTTAAGAAAGACACAACCTTATCAATTTGAAATATTGATGGTAGTTCTTCTTAAGATACTAAAGCCATCTTAATTAATTAGGTCAAGACATACATAACCCAAAACGTATGTTCTTCGAATAAGAGGGAATTGATGCTTATCTAACTTATGCTTTCGTATAATCTTTACTTTGCCGTACAAACAGATATGCTGGTTTCAAATCTTCAAACTACAAGTTTTCCAAATAAACGTAGCATGTCTTATTAACAATAAGATTTAAATCAGTAACCGTTAAATTAAAAACATAATCAGATATCAAACGAATCGTATAGAGTAAGAGAAAGAGTAAGAAGCGTCTTTCAATTATTACAAGAATGAGCATATGATATAATGCAAAAGGGGTAAAGGGTAGGGGGTAGGAGTACGGGTATGGCCAAAAGTGCCTAAAAAGAGTTGGGAAAACAATGATTTTGGAAAATCTCATGATGTTGTTTCATAATTATTAGTCTCAAATTCCAAAAAGGAAAAAGAAAAGAAGAGTAGTTTGCATCTCTAGGTGTTATTCAAGCTTCTTGATTTGGATGATCTCAAATGCATCATTTCCATAACTATGTTCCTTCTTCTCTATCCATGTAATATTTTTGTAGTACAAATATTCCATTTTTTTTAATCGCAGATACTTTATTGGATAAGGTTTTTTTGTCATCAAACGTCTCTTACCTAGTAAGTGTTAACAGGGTAAAACTCATATCAGGCAATATTCTCAATTATCAAAATGACACAGTAAGATTGTTGATAATAATCATCATTTCTTATCGGGTAAAGGTTTTTTAGCTGATAAAAGCCAATAAATATCTAATTACCTGATATGTATTTAATAAACAACTTCTTAATTTTAACTCGTAGACTAAATTTTCTTATACCAATTAAGCTATGTTAATATATTGGACAATGATTGGTGTAACAATATTATATCTATATTCATATTTATTTTGTTTATGTATTGGAGTTATTAATTAAACTAATAAAAAGAAGATATTATGATAAGAGATACCAAAAATAAATATGAAGTTAAAAGGATCCAAGTTCAAATCATCCAAAATTATAACAACATAAAGTCATGTAAAACCAAATCAAACCAAACATTTTTAGTAAGGGGTTGTTTGTTTACCTTTTAATATTTCCATTAAGAGACGATATTTGCATCGTTAAGAGGTGAATTTTGTTTGACAAAAAAAAAGGCCGTCTCTTAATGGTTCTAAAACTCTCTGAATGATTTGTCATGAGTCTCCCTTAACCATTCAGCGCCCTAATTTCATTGTAAATAATTACCAAACAATTATATTTCATTTTGCACTATAACATGAGAGTCACTTAATCATTCTGTAATTGCCAAACAACCCCTAAATCTTATACAAAATAAAGTTCAAAAATCCATTTATATATATATCAAATAAAATCCAAGTCCACCGACCCCTGAACTTGTAAGAAAGTAGAAAACGTTAATTATGTTTTCTTTATCGATATAAAGTAAACATTATTATCAAAAGTTGTATAAAAAGTATACATTTAAGCATTATTAGTGTCTCTTACACATAAAAAACAAAGGCAATTGTATATAGTTAAAGAGTGTTGGCAAAGGTTGAAGTGAAATTAAGTAAAAAAGGGCACAAATTTCCATAGAAAATGAGTGATGATATTTGGGTATATATAATTTTCAAAGCTTCAAACGTGCTTCCCCTAATTGATTAAAGCTCAAGCATAAGTACTTGTTGTTCATTTGCTTTACTCTTTAACATCACCATGGCCATGGCATGACATAAATCAAGAATAATTATCAATCATGAATTCTTTACTTATACTAAACAACTGCTATTTGTTTATATGTGTGTGATGCATGGTTATAATTACGTTAACTGAATCAATAGTCATATTCAATAACAAAAGATATATATAAAATGAAATAGCTGTAACTTACAATAGTGAAAAAAGTTAATGAAAAATGAGGTTGTTAAAGCAGTATACAGTTCAACTCTTTGGTGAAGGATTAGGACTTCGGTGGGCGGCTTAGCTTAAGGGAAGGGGTGGATTTTTCTTGATTTCAGTCTATTGGGTATTGGTCGTTGAGTAGATAACGATTTTCCCGACAGACATAGCAATTATCCCTTGATGGGGTCCCCGCATGACTATTCCACATCAACAGAAAATGAGAAACCAATTGACAAAGAATATCTAATATATAAAAAAAACAAGCCATTTGATACCGTATTGAACTATTTAATTCAATTTATTTTCGATTTCCTATACTCTTTTAATATTATCCAGCCTGTGAGTCGTTTGACTATGCAATTTGACAGTCCACAACTATCCCGAAAAAGTGAATGAATCAGTTTCAAATACCTTGAAGGAACAATTATGTGAACGGGTCATAACATTGTCGTTCACTGCTAATAATGTAGTGTTGTCGCCTGGAAAAATGCCCATGACGTCATAGACACCTTGTTGCTTGGGGACAATGTCCAATTGCTTACTTTCATGCATCATGATCTTTCTCACCTAGGCATTGAAAGTAATAGATATGGGGTTGTTATCCATACCCTCTTCTACTATCTAATCTCCCTCACATATAAATTCAACTCGGCTGTCAAACTAATCATTTTTAAATTTTAATTTGCATTTATACCTTTATAGTTAGTTATTTAATTTACTTCATGTTCTTTACTTTCTTAATTTTCATTTTACACATTTATCATATTAACATACATAATTGTACATTAACACGTTAAAAGAATATGAATATTTCTTTAAAAAATTACATCATTATAATCGTTTCGTCAACGTCTTCAAAAATAGCTCAATATGAAATATTTTATGGTTTAATATACACAAAAATATTTTATGATTTAAATAGGTAAAATATGCAAATTATTTTTAATACTTGCACTTTATACCCTTATAGTTATTTATTCAATTTGTTTTGCATTTCTTACTTTTTCATTTTTCGTTTTACCATCTTATCATATTAACTTGCATAATCTTGCCTTCAAGATCTTTTTTTATTTTGATCTTTTGACTCATGAAGCCAACCAACATCAACCACTTTGATACTTCCTTTCAACCCATCGTCTTCATACCATTGAACCAAGAAACGCAATCGATTCCAACCTAAAATTGTAACATCCAAGCTAATCATACCAGATATTGTTCGTTTTGTCCACACACCTGAACTCACGATTTTATAATAAATATGATAGATAAAATATCAAGTCCCTTATAAGGCAACTTTTATTCTCCTCTTCTCAATCAATATGAGATCTTACATCCCACCCCCTTGGGAGCCCAACGTCCTCGTTCTATGTAATAAGGACTTATTTATCTTTTTGTTTCAAAATATCCAAGTATTTATTTCTTTAAACAATTTGTCCAATGATTTAATCACTCAATATAAGAAAGTTCATTAGGTTTTTCAGTACTTTGCCAATAATAATCATAAAAGATATTTTTTTTAACCTTCTAAGTATAATTAAATTAATATAGTCTTAATAAAATAATAATTATAAAGGTTGTTTTTTATTTGTTTTAACCACAAATATATAATTATATCAGTACAATTTTAATGAAATATTTAATTTGTTTTAATTTTAAAAATATAATTAAATTAGTACCTTTAAGTTAAAAATAATCATAAGCGTTATTCTTAATTTATTTTAATCTTAAAATATTAAGTTATTAATAAAAATATTAAGTTTTTATTTTTCATTTATCAATTTTTGTGTTTTCTAAATCGGCAAAATTTAGAAATCCGTCAAAAATCAAAATCTAAAATTCTCAATTGGCTTCGACTTGTTTAATGTTTATTCAAAATTACAACTATTGTTGGTGGATTTGTTTTAACTTTTTTCAACTTGATCAAAAGTTTTTTTTTTTTTTTATAATTCTAGAGATAGACATTCCTTTATAATTAGGTATACTATTTTTAAAAATATTATATCAATAAAAATTTCCTTTTCGAAATAAAAGTTACGTTTTTTAGTTTAAAGCACATATAAGCTCAAATCATTTAAACCAATCGGACTAGACCACCTTTTAGTGGTCCGGTTTAAACATTTATTGTTAAATCAATCAATTTGATATTTTTCCTAAACCACAATTAAGGCTTTGTTTGCGGTTTGGGATAGAGGGTTTAAACCGTCCAAAACGAACCGTGAACACCACTTGTATAAACTTTCTATAAAAACAATATTTTGTTTTATTAAAGCATCTCCAACCTTAATACTAAAACATACACCCAAAACACCAAATTTGGTGGACTCGTCAACAAAAAAAAACTCAATTCCAACCACACTATAAAAAAAACCAAATTAATAGACCACACATTAAAATAATATATTTTATTTATAATTTATTTTATATATGTTAATTTGTATTATAATTAAATGAAACTGATATTAAATATATAAAATAATAGAGTAATGATGAGACCCAACCTTTTGCCGTTTTCAATTCACACGGTATATATGCCGGGTGAAAATCTTGGTTGGCAAAACCCCTTTTATTTACCGGACAGTTAGAGCTTAGGACCACTCTAATCAAACGGCAAAACCTTAGTTTTACTGTTCTTTCGGTTTCAATCGTCCTGTAAAAATACCAAAAGGATAGCGTTTGCTGAAAATGACCGGCATATTTGCCGGGGAAGAAGATGAACGGCATCTTGCCAAATTGGTGGTCCCCACCATCTTTTTCTAATATTTAATGATTTTTAAATAAATTATAAATAAATAAATAATTACAAATATTAAGTTTTAGGTTTTTATATTTATTATTTTAATATGGATTCCACAAATTTGGTGTTTTTTTAAAGAGTGATTGGAGTTGAGTTTTTTTTTTTGTGTTTATGGGCTCACCAGATTTGGTGTTTTTGGTGTTTTTTTTTTGTGATGAGGTTGGAGTTGCCCTTAGAGAAACGGCAAATCAAGGCGGATTGCGATGCGATTAGAGATGCCCTTAAGCATTGTTTTAGGTATGAACATTTAAACGTTTGCAAGTTGTTTTTAAATACAGGAAAAAATCACAGACTTCAATTTTTTTAATTCGTAAAAATTCAAATTTTTGAAAAAAAAAAGAAATTTACATCAAGAACAAAGGAATGAAGAAACATGGTGTATTGAAGGCGATTTGCTAATGGTCATGTTTTATGGTTTGTATGCCGTCGTTTCGTATTGTATCGTTGTAATGCAACATTTTCTTGTTATTAGCAAAGTCAAAGCATAATCAACCTTCTTTTTAAAAAAGATTTTCTTAAGTTATATCTAAATTAATTCTGATAAATTGTAACTGTAAGAAATTAATCTTGATAAATTCAGTGACCACAATTATTATGTACGTCTAAGATCAAACTCTAGATGGATTAAATATTTTACCACATCCTCCAGGATCTCAACCACTATGTACACCATAACCCTTGTGGTTTAATCAACCTTCTTGTTATCCTCATTTCATAAAAAACAAGACTTAATATGTAAATTTATTTAAATCAATTATTAATAGTTTTATAAATAAAAAAAGACCAAAATCCCTTAAATCATTTTGCAAAATCACAGTAGAGATCAGGAGCAGACTTATTCATGCTCAGATGAGATCCCATACAAGGAACATACTAGGAAAATCGAAAAAAGTTTATTTTAGGGATTTTATAAATATTTTCTCTTATCTCTGCTCTTTCTTTTCCTCGACGAATCTTATTCCAATAAACCTTATGTGAACATAAGATACACACTGTGATACCTACAAACGGTATTTACTGTGATACCATATATATACATACAAGATGCACAAGGTGATACCTTTTGTAAAACAATAAAATAACGAAAATGTACACTATGATACATTTCATAAAAGAAAGAAAATACATTGTGATATACATGAAACATTGTGAACGTTATCACTATGATACACTTTGATTCACAAATGTCTTTAAAATACGATGTATATTAGGTAATTGATATAATAATAGGTAACTAATTTTAATTAAATATTTCCTTTTAAAAAAATTTAATTAAATATTTTGATTAGTTGTCAAAAATAGAATTACTATATTACTCTTTTAGTGTATTTAAGAAATATCATTAAATATCTCAAACGAGTGGTTTACATTATATCTCATGGTACCACAAACTAATGGGGTTGGGTTTCGGTGAAAAAGAAAGTTATGGTGAGAAACATAAGAAGAAATCTCCACTTTTGAATCAACTTAACTGAATGTTAACACTAATGAGGTGAATCGAGATGCACCAGATCAATTCTCTTCTAAAACCAATTCATTAGGGATGGTGATTTGCCTCGACCCGATGGGGAACCCGGTTCACCCGACCCGAAACGGGGACGGGGATTCCCCGCTAAAACAGGTCCCGGGGACAAGGATCCCCGGTAGACTCAAACCGGGGTCGAGGTTGGGGATCAACGATAGAATCAAACTAAGGGATGGTTTTCATTGGGTTTGACTAGGGATTAATAGGATTTGACCGGGACGGGATGTTAATCCCTATCCCCGCCGGGGACCGGGGAATGTTACTACAAACCGGGGACGGGGATTACAAAATCCGCCCCATCCCTGCCCCGTTGCCATGACTACAATTCATGGGTGGACATGAGATAAAAAGTGATCAATAATCCATATATCTTCTTATGTTTTGCACCATAACTTTTCTTTTCACAAAATTCTTCGCCTATATATACGTATACACACACTATGATACATGTAAACATGAACATCTTTGAACAAAGAGTCCCCTTAAATCATATCATAGAAGTTCAATGGTATCTTCTTTCTATAAAGCAAATCAAATTTGATCTCTTAATAATAAAAATTATACTATTTAACATAACATTTATTTCTCTCTTCTACTCTTGATTTTTAGTTAGAAATGTAAACCCTCTCGTTTAAAGATATATGAGTTTGGACTCTTAATATTCTTTTATCATAATTTTAAGTTGATTTGTAGATTATTGAAACAACATAATTTTTGATATCGTCAAATCAACTTCTTTCTTCGGATATTAAATGTTACACTCTCCAACCCTTCTTTTAAATATTATTATGTGCTATTATTTTATTATTAGAAAAATATCATAACTAAAGAATTTAACATTATTGATAATATTAAAAAAAAAAAAAAAACTACTCTGTGTGTTAGGTTCGGTGATAAGAGTTACCGTAAGAATATATTTTTAATTCGTCACGTTTGATAGGTTGATTTTTTTTATTTAACGACTAAAAAAATGTAGTTTTATTACCCTTACTTGATTGTCAACCAAAAAAAAACAGACTTTTTCAGCTATCTTCATTTACCCTTATTTTTCATTTGACTTAAAGTCTGAGACGAATCTACAAATTTTTCCAGATATATAAAACGGTTGTATCTTTTAAAATAATACATTTATACCTTGTACAATTACTAATAACACGTGTCACCATAGGCCTTTAGTCGGGTCCACCCCTACGTGAGGTCTCTCTAGAGAGAGAGATATGGTAATTAAAGGGAGATTTGAATTCTATAGTTTAAGTTTCCCCATAAAAGGGAGTCCAATTGCCAAAATGACAGCCAATCAAAAGTAGCCGTACAATTCATTTTATTTCTTTAAGGTTTTCCCTGTTAATTAATCAATTTGTTTAAAGTAAAGTAGTCGGCACACCTTTGTCAAGGTTAAAGAGTATTTGTTCTAATGTCACCTCTACCTTTTATTTATGGCACCTCTATTATCTAATATAATTATTTCTTTTTTGTATTTTTTTGTGATTTTGTTTTTTGTTGTCTTTATCTTTTTATATTAATTTTCTTTTATTTATTTTATTTAATTATAAATATAATATTATTACAAA
>NC_037540.1:6401991-6425472 GCF_001531365.2 Cynara cardunculus var. scolymus
TATAAAATAAAAATAGTAATGATAAATATATAATATTAATAATGATTAAATATTTTTTGTATAAAATATATAATATAAGGAATTTAAAATAATAATAATAAAATATATTATACTATTTTATTGATTTTGATTTTTTTATCTTTTTAATCAAGGTCCAAATTTCAAGGTATTTGGCACATTATTAAGGGGGTGCCATTAGCACTCCCCTTGTTTAATACTTGTCATCTAATTACTCTAATTTCACTAATAAATATTTTTCGACCATTTACCTAAATATTAATATTTACCCGGTAAGTGCTTACCTTTAATAGTCAACACTATAATCTATTTTATCGGGTAAAATGATAGTACATCAAAACGTATCTTATGCAACAATTTACTTGGTAAGCGTTTGTCCGGGTAAGAGTCGCCACCCTCACTTATCGGGTGAGACTCTCCATTCTTATCATTGCTCTTACTGGGTAAGATTATTTACCTTTGCCATGTTCATCCGGTAAGGAAAATTGCCTAGTAAGTACTTACCGGGTAAGCGTTTAGTAAACGACCCCTAAAACGAAATTTAAAAAAAAATATAGATCATAATCATTTTTACCATATTATGAATATGATTGTTTGACAAGAAAACAAATAAATTGTTGTATAAATCTTTTTAAAAAACATTATATTCTTAAATATATCGAAAATAATGACAGAAATGCGTAAATTTACCACAAATCAAATTTATAAAAAAACGTAAATTAAAACACATTATAATTAAATATGATTGATGCATCCTCTATTATATGGTTTTTCCAATATAAATGAAATTAAATAATAATTTATTTTAAATTAATTAAACATAATAAAATATGTACATCATAAGAAAATAAAAGGTGTCATAAAAAAATGGTAATAGATTTGAGTTCAGAAAAATCATGTCGACTAAGTTATAAAACAAACAAATAAATAATTATCATGTTTAATTATGATACGGATCACATAAATTCTTTGTGAAACATATTATTGTCTTCGTTCTTTTAAATTAATTACAGTTTTGATCATTGTAATCGTCAATCTATTTTCCTTATAGTCTTTTTAACTAACTCTATTAAATAAATCCGTTAACTACAAGGACATCTGGGTGCTTTTGCTATTTTCTTAATTTTTAATGAAAATGAAACACATATGTCATTATACACACACTTACTCGGCGACCCTAAAATCCAACACACATCCCTCAAGAAGCAAGGCGCCAATTCCGCCTCCAACCCCGTTTCTCTAGCGATCTCCTTCACCGTCGGCCATCCATCTATCTCTCTCGCCCTCTTCTCTCTTCTATTTCTCCGCCATCGAGCACCATCTTTGGAGAAGAACCCTGACCTCAAGTCTGTCACTGTTGGGATGAGTTTGAAATCAGGAGAGACGTCACTGCTACCGATTACTTGTGGCCATCGCGATGGAACCCACTGGAAACCATTTGCCATCTCCAACTCTAAACCATTGATGGGCACATTTGAAGTTTGCACTTTTCTTCCAATCAAAGACAGAAACAGGGTCTGATTTTGATACATAATTGATACAGTGGCTTTGAGGAGGTGGGTTTTCTACGACGATGTTCATCTCTGATTTGTTCCTGGGTTTTTGATCGATTGCTTATGGCCATCTCCCTTCACTGTGACCTCCGTCTCAAAGACCACCGTCACCGTCACCGTCACCAACGCCATATGTAGTCAAGGGCCATCATCATCATCTCTATTTGGGTTTTGGAGCTACTGCATGTGTTCTCTATTTTGGACTTGGGTTTCGTTTCAATACCCATATTTTAATTCAAATCTGAAATGGTTTTTGAATTTTTATGGACATATATTTCTGAATTTAAGTTCGAAGATGGTTACAGATGGATTTATTTCAATTTCTGTGTGTTATGTATTTTTAGATCTTGACTTGATATGAAGTTGGCAAGATGGGTTTTGGTTCAAGCTTCGACTTGTTGCAGGTCCACATTCCCCTTCCCGTTCTCTTCTCAGCTCCTTTGTCCCGATAAGGCGATAACCACCACCGTTCATTTCTTGAGTTTTTACACTTTGATTTTGATAAATGTTTTAGATTTGGGTTGTAGGATTCCATCTTTCGTAGATTTGGGTTGTAGGAATCCATCATTTGACGATATGTCACTCATATATTGTTTAAAGTCTGGACTTAATTGGATCATCTCCATTTTCTGGTGGTTTCGAAGATCTGGATACGTTCGAACATCTCTAATTGAAATACAGAGATTGATTTGGTTTAAAATTTAGGGGTTAGATTTTTGGATTTTAATTCTGGATCAATGTTATTTTTCTGGATTACGGTTGAGGTTTGTTTTACTGGAGGAGGGTTGGTGGATGGGGTGTTCGATGTATATATTTAAGTAATAATAATAAATTATTTGTTTGATTTTTAATAGAAAATTAAAGAAATGATAAGAAGACTAAAATGTGTTTGACTTAAGCAAACTCTTTTAACAAAAGGTGACAACTGCATCGAGGGAGGTTGTTTGGCAATTGTTAAATGATTAAGTGGTTAGAATGATTAACTGATTCTCATAATACAATGTGAAATGAAATATAATTGTTTGGTAATTGTGTACAATAAAATTAGGGCTCTTAATGGTTAAGGGAGATCCAAGATACAAAATCATTCAGATGGTTTTAAAACCATCAAGAGACATATTTTTTTTTGTCAAACAAGATTTACCTTTTAACAATTCAGAGGTTGTTTATTAATGAAACTATTAACAAGTAAACAAACAATCTTGACTAAATCCAAGACAAAATGGTGATTACAATGATTAAAATTGTAGTTAATTTAAAATAGGGATGATAATTGATAGTTTGCAACAACCACAAGGACCAAAACTGTAGTTTACTCTATTTTTAAACGCCAAGATTAACCCTCCACTATAATACAATTTTTAACAAATTATCTAAAGTGACACATCAGATTTAAAAATCATCTAAAAATTATCCTTCACTACAGTAATTTTTTACCCATTTTTTAAGTCACACCTTGTTATAAAAAACTATATTTTAATCAAAGGATAATAAACTTATAATTAAATATTCTTTATTATAATTTAATGCTAAATAATTATTAATCATATAAAGTAAGATAAATAAATAAATTAAATTAATTATTTTATTTTATTTTATTTATGAAATGTTTTTATTCGATAAATTATTTATCGTACATTAAAAAATTAAAATTTTAATGTTTCATATAATTTTAATTTATTTACATATATTTAATTTACTAATAAAAAATTATATTAAATATACAACACTTAATAAATATTAAAACATTAATTGAAACACATAATATTTATTAAATGTTAAATCGCAAAGTAAAAACATTACATTGATCGTCATCTTTTTCTCCGAATGTTTGTCAAATCTCATGAATCAAGTCTGATTGTAAATAATGATTCATTGATCTATTATACACTTATATATGATTTTAGAGTTAGTTTTCGTACTCGGTAAGTATGCCATGAGAGGTTTGAGGCATAATTATAGTAAAATTAACATCATTTTATGTATCATTTAAGTGACGAAATATACATGACATTCATCTTCGTCGATCATGTTATTAATGATTATATATCCTCTCATTATTTCTCCATTTATCTCTTTGCACAATATATGAGATGTAATTTTATATGTGTTAAGTTTTTGTTTTTATTATAAAATATATTTTATTGTATGGTAATGTAAATTATATTTTACATTTTTTAATATTTGTTAACATATTAATGTTAAGAGTAAACTATGTTTTTAGTTTCTATGGTTTATTGAAAATTTTTATTTTCATCTTTATGGTTTCGAAATCATGATTTTCTTCATTGTGATTTATAACTCATTACCTTTTTTGTTCTTATGAATTTATTGTTTTTCTCGTTTCTGTAATTTACAATTCATTTTTATTTTAGTCTTTCATACTTAAAAGTAATGTATTGGGCTCGGGAACAAAAATAGAAAGGAATTGCAACCCATAGGTACCAAAACATAAATTTTGAAACCAGAGGGATGAATTTCGTAATTTGTAACAAACCATGGGGACAAAAAGCGTAATTTACTCCAATGTTAAATTTATAATTTAATAAATAAACAAATTATATGAATATTAATTAACGATCATATTATTTGTATTTTGTTCATAACTAAAATCTCATTTGGTAAATTATTCATACATTTTTAATAAATATATTTTATAAAACACCAAAAAGCATGATGTAAAACATAACAATTTCTTATACTATTCACTGATATATCAACAAAGAAATCAGTTTTATATTAAAACATCATACTCAAAACCACCACAATTTCTTAATAAGAAATCCTATGTTGTGATGAGAAGACGTCCTTGTGGTGGACATAGGAGGGTTCAAAAGAAAACATTAATTTGAACGTCAAATTAAAAAACAAAATCTGAATTTTATGTAAATTTCGAATTTGTTCATCAAAAAGATCTATAGAGTTCAAAAACATACACATACATATATATAGACTTTGAATCACGTGAGACCACATTCTTAAATTTGAAACTTCACAACAAAATGCTGATTTTACGTGATCCTAAAATAAATAAATAAATAAATATATATATATATATATATATATATGTATATTGATTGTAAACTTGAATTTTGAAAAGATGATACATTAATAAACATTAGTAAAATTTAATAAATTGTTTTTATAAAATATTGTATATAAAATAATCTTGGTTGAGGTTGAGTCATAATAAATGCAAAGAAGAGACACAGGATACGAGTCATTGTCGTTCTTCTCTTTGACCGCCATCTTCAATTCCTTCCTTATCATCATCATCACACCCCCTTACTTCTTTCTTCTAACCTAATACTAACACATTCACACCCACAGAAAAAAGCTTACTAGTTATGTTTTTCCTTTTTTATTTAATTAAATATAATTCATTATTTATAAAAGTCATAAATTACATAGTTTTCTTCATCAAAAGTAACAACTCTTGTTAATTTCTAAATTTTTATTTTATAACCAGTAATTAAAGATTTAAAACTAATACGATGAGGTTAAATAAAAAATATATATATTTAAATTACAAGAATGGTGTTTGATTTGTTTGAGCTTTTATAATTAAATCTTTTATCATGCTAAAAATATAACGATATCGTCAAATCATGGGTTGGATTGTAATTTCAAGAAGCCTATTAACTGACTGGAACTATAACACGAATAAGTTAGCAAACAATGTAATAATTTATGACCAAATTGTAATACTTTGTCCTTTCAGAGGGCTCCAATGTAATTATGAAAAACTTGTGGGCAATCTAGGACGAAAATGTAAGGGTTTTCTCAAGTAAAGGACTTTTTCATATATTTTTGAAGTTCTCGTTGAACTAAATTGTAAACACATTTGATTTTGGCGGCCAACCTCTTAACTTTGGGATTTCTGTTTAATATCAATTTGTGGCCAATTTGTAACAAATAAGACTTGAGTGAACTTCCGGTCGACATATCCGAAGTTCAAAATGGAAATTAAGCAAAATAGTTAATCTCTCAAACCAAATTCAACTTTTAATCAGAGTTTACATAAATGTCTTACGCAATTGTGTATATTCGATTTTCAGACCAAAATAAAATCTTTACACAAATTTGCATTAGGGTCCACATTTTTATATAAAAAAAATGCTCAAAGATCCTCATTTGCATAAAGAATTTGTGTAATTTTTTCCTTTTTAATTTCCTTTCTAAATCAAAACCGGATTTAAACGATCTATCATACATATTTTAGTCTTCATACGAATTTTAATACTTGTATATTCCGCTCATAAAAAAATAGGCTCCATAAATGGTGGAAGATATTTAATGGCAGTAACATGGATAAGTTGTTAAAATTAAGATAATAAAATGTGATTAGAGTTTCATTAATTAATTAATTAAAAGTGATCCAAATGGAGACACTCACACATACATACATACATGTAAGAGTTGCAATTGCAAGTGTGAACTGAAGTTAAAAACCATAAAACAAAAGAAAATCTGAATTTAATTAAAAAAATGATTTGAATGAGAGATCTCTTGTTTCAAGATACAACTAACTATAAAACAATACTAAAATCAATAAAAACACACTAAACTATATCAAACGAGAGTTGGCAATGTCAGTTCCTCTCTACCTCTATGCTATGCTATGCTAGCTGGCATTTATATATATATATATATATATATATATATATATATATAAGGTTAATTAAAGCACCACAATTATAATAGTTGCTTCTACTTAATTAATTATGTGTCTACCCAATCCTTAGATAAATCCCTAGTCACTACCCTCTTATAGAAATGACTAATTTATTTTAGTATAATAACTGTTGGCTAATAAGCTAACAACATATAATTTTTCAACAATTTTTTTTTTCTTCATTTATTTCAATTGTGCGTTTTGTATATTAGAATTGAGTAATTTTTACACATGTACTTTTATATAACTTACTGGTACCAAAGGGTACACAATCTTTCACAAAGTCAATGGTTGAAGTTCCAATATCAATAAATCTAAGTGTACATGAATATTGAGAGTTCAAATAAGAATGTTAAATATCATGAAAAGGTAAAAAAAGAAAGGTCAAGGGAAAGTTCATATGTTAATAATTGAAAAAATTCATTTGAAAATGTTGGAATCTAGAACGTCGGTTCATGTTGGAATCTCCAGATATATTCTTTTGGATTTTTTCCAATGGATTTACATATGAACATTTCATTCTAATTTATCAAGATATTTAGTTTTTTTTTATTTGAACCGATCCTTACATGAGTATTTATTGTATATAGATATTATAAACCTAAAAAAGCTAACTTATTAACTAACATTTGACTTAATAGTTTTGCCGGTCATAAACCAACATACATAAAACAAGGGACAACTTATGTAATTGATACTTAGGGGACATTTACTTACGACTTATTGAGCTTGGTTGTCTAACCGGCTTATTCGCACAACCAAAATAGAGCTTTTACTTGTGGCTTATTTGCACATATGGATATCCCATGTTGTACTTCAATCTAAAAAAAGACACCCTACCCCGTCATTAAACACACCAAATTTCTAAAAGAACTTGAACCCTACCCGATCTCCTTCACGATTTCAAGCTCTCTCCTCCAGCCAAACCGCAGGAATTCAATCTCTCTCCTCTAAAGCGATTCCTGCACACTTGATTTCTCCATAGGTAACAATTTCCTTCACGACTTTGCATGGTTTTTATCTACATCGTTTTTCTTTATTTCTCCTCTAAATCGATTCCTTTATCAATTTCTGTCCACATTGATTTGATATCGGTTGACTTTTTTTTTTCACTGTTGTTGTTGTAGCATTTCTTCTCCATTGCCTTTACCACGAGGGGAGTTGTTGTTTAGATTAGCAAAACCACCAATTCAAATGTTTATTTTGCAGTTTCACGAGTGGTGCTTGCTTCTGATGGAGCCCTTCAACTGTTTGATGAAATTTCTAGCCCAATACTTTTTATTCAGTTTTTTATTTGGGAACCTAATCTGATAGGTTTTCAATTGTCTATATTGATTTTTTGGTTTCGTTGATTCTTTGATTTTCAGATGATATCAATAAATTTATGATTTTTATGTGTTAGAAGTTTATCTTTTAGAAGACGGGAGATGTAAACCATGAATCTGATAAAATGAAGGGTAAAAATAAAACAATCATTTCTATTGTTTAGACTATTGATTTAGATAAAAAAAAACAAAAAACAACATCAATTTATCCATACAAATAAGTTTATCCATACCGAACTTAATAAAAAATTTAGTAAATAACTCCTTTAACATAGTAACCATTCATCCAATAAATTAAAATGCCCACATTCTTATTTGAATATTTAATATTTTTGTTTTATGTTAGTCTAAAATGATATATATATATATATATATATATATATATACTTTTAAGTTGCTTTTGGTGTTCCGTTAAAAGAGAACAAGACGGAACATAGGCATGAGAATTGGACCTGACCCGTCGGGGAACTCGGTCCACTCGCCCCGGTCGGGGACGGGGATTCCCCGTTAAACCGGGTCTTGGGGCCGGGGATCCCCGTTTGGCTCAAACCGGGGATGGGGACGGGGATGAGTATCACACTCCCCGCCCCGTCCCGCCCCATATATATATATATATTAATTAATTATATTATATATTATTTATTTATATTAAATCGGTAAATGGTAATTTCTATTTCAATATATTTTGGATATTACTCAATATGTTTTGGTACATGTGATGTTAATTTTTTTAGATTAATTTTTTTGTTTTGTTTTCCATTGTTAATTATTATATAATGATGTATATTTTTTGTATTAAATTAAATTTCTTTTGATTTTAGGTTTATTGGAAAATATGAGATTTAAATATGTGTAGCGTCTCAAACATTTGATTTAATTTTTTTTTACACAAACATGAAAAAAAAATCTCCGTTTCCCCGTTGGGGATATCCCCCCGTTGGGAACGGGGATGGGGATATGATCAAAATCCTCGGTGGGGATGGGGACGGGGATTGGGGTCCCCGCCCCATTACCATTCCTAACGGAACATGACAGAACAAGATAAGACAGTTGTTCAATATTTTGTAAAAGAGAACGGAACATGATAAAACATATAAAATGACCAATTTATGTTGTTTATAATTTATTAAATTATAATAAATAAATATTTTGATAACAAAATGTATTATTAGAAAGTTTTCTTCAAGACGATTAAAACAATACATTTTTATTTTATACCTTTTGTATATTACTTTTTTATTATTAATATTTAACAAATTATATAATTAACCAACATATAGAAACCATATAAAAATAATATTTTGAACACAGACTAAAGTGAAAAAAAAGGTACAATAAATAAAATTTAAATGACTAATAAAATGTAAAGAGAGGGACCTATTTGATATTTTAGAAAATAATTCTATTTTATTTTTAGTTTATACTAGTTGTGTATCCGCGCAATGCGGCGGGAGCCATGAATTTTAACGATTTTAAAGTTCCACTGGTTTTATAAGATAAGATTTAACGATGATATATGTTAGACTTGGTCTTTACATATTAATACAATTTGAATAAATAAGAGTTATGATTCAAATTACAGACTATCGATGGAAAAAATTGTATAACAGTTTAAAATCCAACATATTTAAACGACTCCACAAATGTGTTCGATTTACACCAAGAGCAAAGAACCAAGAAACTTGAGTTTTAAGATAAACACTCAAAACCAATAAAGAAAACTACAAATTTGATAGATCATAAGCCATGAAAAGACCAAAAAAATGGGTTTTAGAATGAAATTTCAACTGCTTAGTCTCTTTCTTGTCCAGAAACTCGGATTAAGGTTGAATTAATACATGTGTATATATATATATATTTAAAAAAACCCAAGAACATATTAATTCAAAATATATTATACAGTACAATTTGGACAGCCTAACCCCAAAATATATAGTATATATAAATAAATAACTATAAAAATATAAATCGTAAATATTAAAAATATTTTTTCACAGTATATATAATATATAATAATATAATTAAGTCAAAAACTATTCAATATTGGACTCATTTCGAAGTTATTAACGAGACGATTATTATGGTGTAACTTGTTAAAATAAAAATATATTTTTTAAAAATGTTTTAATGAATATACGGTTATGTATGTTAATTTGATAAAAGTTTAAAATGAAACATTTAAAAGTAAAAGACGTAAAGTAAATTAATTAACTAATTATAAAGATATATAAAATGTAAATTTAAAATTATAATTTAAAAAAAATTGGTTGTGAGAGGGTGAGTGTATGTGAGGAGAGGATGGAGTGAAAAAGTCAAAAAATATAAAGGGTATCTTGGTCATTTAGTATTTTAAGACTTTAAGACTTTTGTTAAATTTGCTTAATAAGATAGTATAGAAGTATAGATTAGTAAAACACATGTCTGTTCCAGCTTGTTCCACGGGGTGAGAATGAAATACATCTATTCCACTTTGTTTTTGTCTCTTACCATTATTCTTTTTGTAGTGACAATCTAGTATCCATCGTTTACTGTTAGGACTACTCGGGTGCTCATTCAATGAACATTCTCAATATTATGCCTTGAAGAGGACTCACATAAAAATCATGTTAAATGTGGAATAGTGATCTATTTGTTCTATTTTTTTAGTGTAACAAACACACCCTTAAAAGTCTACTAAGATGTTAATTAAAATTTAATTATGATTTACTAGAAGTGTACTCGCGCAATGCAGCGAGATACATCTTGATTTTAATATTTCATTTTATTCTTTATCTCAGTCGATGTTATGATATGGTCTTATGTGATTTTGAAAAAGTGATAATGTTTTTTATTTTTGAATAAAATACAAATTTGAAGATATCATAAAAATTTGACAAAAATATATCGATATTACTATCAAATTAACTATTTAAAATTCCCATTTTTGTGTAATTTTTTAATTCAAAATTTTTATTATAATTTAATTTAGGTTCAATAATGAAATAATTTATATTTGGTTTAATAATATAATTTTCTTATAGAGATAATAATTAATTATTTTGTTAGAACTCGATAATTATTCTAATTATATTTTAGATTTTTTAGATTTTAAAATGAGATGTTTATTTTTTATTTGATTATGTTTATCTGCAGTTAGTTGCACGAATTCAAACATGTAACTTTAATAAGTTGTATTTATGCATAATTTACTTGTAATATTGGATTTTAAGTAATATGAATCAATAAACAATACTTCATGCATAAAAATTTGTTTTTAAAAGTTTTTTTTAAATACTTTATAATATAGTATAGATATGTTATTCATTAAAAAAAATTAAAATTTCTGAAAAGAAAATAAATTATATTTCTATAAATCTTTTAAATGTCATTTTCGATAAATAAAAAACCTTAAAAATGGAATAGACATAGAGGAAAGGCAGCCAATACGAGCCCACCGGCAAGGCCACACCCAATATACATTACGTATACGAGTATGATACTGAGTTGGTCCTGGTCCCTTTCCATATCAGATTCAGAGTAAAGAAGGTGCATCTTTTATTTATTTATTTATATATAATTCTTTAATGCTCTGGGGAAAAGATTTACCATAATTTTTTAACAGCTGCAGTGGCGGTGGTTAATCATCAACAGCTCTGTTTTTCATGCAGGCGTGGGCATAAATGCAGGACCTTTGCCATTAGCAACCTTCTCTTTCAGTTTTCCTTCAAACACCCATTTCTCTTTCTTTCTTTCTTTCTTTCTTTCTTTCTTTCTACTACTATATTACCCTTGCTTTTTTTCCCAACAAAAACACACATTTACACCATAAAACACACACTTATCTCTCAAGATTTTTGTGGGTCTTCTTTGAGGTCTGGGAAAAGCTACAACAGGAAGAGGGTTTGTTTGAACCAAATTCAAGAAAAAGATTTGTGTTTCTTTTTTTCTCTGCTTTGCTTCAAGTGGGCAGTGAAGAGTACCAAAAGTTGCTCAGATTCTCTGAATGGGGTATCTTTTTCTCTTCCTACTTTTGGTTGTGTGTTTTCCTCCAACTAGGGTTTGGTCAGAATGAATCATGAAATGGATGGAGGGCTTATTTATGATACTGAATCAATGTTCTTTTTCTCCTGTGCCTAAATTAACTGCTCCCTGGACACTTTTCTGAGCTCTTTAATGAGTTTTCTCGTCATTGGGGAAGCATCTCTTGTATAAATTAGGGAGTGTTTAATTTTACCCATTTCAATTCCAATGATCCCTTCGGGAACAGTGGTGTCTATCTTTAATTATTAATTTTCTAACCTTTTGTTTCTTCACTCTCATAAATTTTAAGTTGGGGTCTCCTTAATTACTTCAATTTTCTCATGGTACAGTTGCTTTTGTAGTTTATTCAGCTTCATCTAAGTTGTTGCTTTGATTTGGGGCTTTAATCATCTGGGATTTTCTTGTTATTGGAGTTGATTGTGTATATTGCTTGAAAATTAGGGCTTTTTTTCTGGGCGGCCAATCTTTTGTGATTTTGACCTTTTTCTTGGGTTGTTTGTGAAAAAGAGAGACGATATATGGCTGGGGAGGATGAAATTGAGGGGGGAAACAGAGATGAAGAACAAGTACATTTCCATTCAGCCAATTTATCCTCAGATTGGCCATTTAATGGCCCTAATGATCTTACAAATACATCAATGAGCATGATTACCTCAAGCAACCCCATGAACAATACTTCTTGTTCTTCAGCTCCTATGATTGACTCCTTTTGCCATACTGCTCCCACCGTTTGGGATCATCATCCAACAAATTCACAAAACCTAGGAGCTTTCTGTGACATGAATTTGCAAAACAATGCCGCCACTTCATCATCCTCACTTGGGTTCAGAAAAGGAAATCTTGTCCCTGCAAGAAATCTTGACATGTGTTGGGCTCCAGCAAATTCCGCCATAAAAAGGGGTGGGATGTTCTTGCCACCGGCTGCTTCCAACATTCTTCCTCACAGCTTATCTCAATTTCCAGCTGATTCGGGTTTTATTGAGAGGGCAGCCAGGTTGTCATCTTTCAGTGCAGGTAATTTTGAAGATATGATAAACCCTTTTGGCAGTGTACCTGAATCATCTCTGAGTCCTTATTCTAGTAGGGCTATGCAAGGCCAGCCACAAGATGGTTTTGTAGGGAACGGGTTCAAATCGGCATCTGCCCAAGGATCTAAAGATATGCCCCTGGTTGTTGACTGTGGGGGGGCCAATGATGGAAGTCAATCTAAGAATGAAAGGCAGAGTGAGAGCTTTGTGAGGTCTGTTCATGAAGCAAAGCAAGGTGGATCTGGTTTCTCCGGAAATAATGTGGCCAGTGAAGCTGAATTTAGTGAAGGTGGTGGTGGTCAGGATGATAATTCTAATGAGGGACTTGACTCAAAGAAAAGGAGAAGAGGTGATCAGGTATGTCTTAATTGCCACTTATCTTGATCCAAGATTTCTCATTCTCATACTGGCATGTAAAACCTAGTAAATCTTTTAAATTTGATCTATAAACTGTTGTCATATGGGATTCTAGTTCTGTTGATTGAGATGAATTGGTTGAATTAGAATTCTTGGGGGTGTTAAAATAAACTGCATTCTGCTACAAAATAACAGGATACCGATTACAATCAAGTCAAACGATCTCCACAAACACCTAGTGAAGCTACAAAGAACAACACTGAAGTTCAACAAAAGGGTGACAACAATCCAAATTCGGTTGCTAATAAGTCGAGTGGGAAACATGGTAAGCAGGTGTCGCAATCATCTGATATACAGAAGGAAGAGTACATTCATGTAAGGGCTCGAAGAGGCCAAGCTACCAATAGCCATAGTCTTGCAGAGAGAGTAAGAGAGTTTCCTTCAATATTACTATTATTGTTGATTATGTAGTGAATGATGTAATATTGGTCTCGATAGTTAACTTGAACCGTTTTGCAACCATAATAGGTGAGGAGGGAGAAGATCAGTGAACGAATGAAGTTCCTTCAAGATCTTGTCCCTGGATGCAGCAAGGTAAGTTAATTGAATCATTAATGGGTTTGTCTACGGCATCTTGAATTTGTATGGAACAAAGGTTTGTTGCATTTTCTTTTCTCATTTCTGTTGAATGTTTTTTAAGGTCACAGGCAAAGCGGTTATGTTGGATGAAATCATTAACTATGTACAGTCACTACAACGACAGGTTGAGGTATGATGACCAAAAAACATATGTTGATTGCTAAATTTTGAACTTTTGGTGTGAAATATAAGTTCCATTCCTGCAGTTTTTGTCGATGAAGCTTGCTACTGTTAACCCTCGGATGGATTTTAACATTGAAGGGCTCCTTGCAAAAGATGTAAGAGGTGTTTTAACATTATACGGTTTTAAGTCGTCCTATAACATGCATTGACGGTTTATTCCACTGGGCGTACTTTTGAGGCAGATGCTTGAATCACGAGGGGGGTCTTCTGGTACACTTGGGTTTGGTCCGGATATGGCTATGCCTTATACTCCAAATTCATCACAAATGGCAATCATGCAAGGCGGACTTTCTGGTCTAGGAAGCTCTTCAGATGCAGTGCGGAGAACAATCAATTCCCATTTGATGGCTGTTGGAGGTTATAAAGATCCTACATCCCAGGTGAGTTGCCATTGGTTATCAATGCCTGAAATTGTGATTGCCTAATCCTTGTACTGTACTTTAGGAAGTTGTTCGAGTATTTGTCAAATATCTAAGATACCCTTTAATGGAAGACAGATTAGTAGAATCTTCTGGACAAAAATGAATCATTCGGTTGGTTCTTAGGGATGATGATGGACAATCAGTAATCTTGACGTGAAACTTTCCACGAAAGGGAAATGTCCATGGAATGGAGGAAGTATGCAATTTTTAATCCTTCTTTCCCAAGAAAATTGCAGAGATAAACATCAAACATGTAAAACCGTTAATTAGAGACAACATAGACGACTCTTGCAGATCCAAATGTGTACCTTTGGTTTGTATGTAATGGTGATGATAGGCCAGAAATAAGTAATTTTAGCATGAGAACTTTATCAAAACGGAAGTGTTGTAATTTGCCTCTGAACAAATGCAACTTATAGCTTATCTTTCGACACATTAGAGAAAAAAAAAATCTACCTCGATCTCTTCTACCATGAATTATATACTGTGTATCGGTTTAACATATTTTCCAAAGACAGGTACCTAGTTCATGGGACGACGAGCTTCACAACATTGTCCAGATGGGATTAAATCCTAGTACCCCCATCAGCAGCCAAAATTTAGGTACTTTACTGGAAGATATATTTGTATGGCTCTCTGCCATGTTAGAAAAATTGTTTGGTAACTGTACTATGAACTTGATTTATATGACCACTACACGCCAGTTCCTGATTATATTTGCTCACGACCCATTTTTTGCAAAAATTTAAAATCTTTTTGTTAGTTTGTTTCTAACACATTTCATCAATCTCGGTTGTATAAAAAATGAAGAGTTCTTGAGCTAACCAGGAACTATTTTCTTTGCACAGGATCTACACCTCCAGGCCATCTGAAAGCGGAACCCTAAAAGATAATTTAGGTTTCATGAAACGGGTTCACAAGGATGATTAGAAGAATTCCGAGTCCAATCTGGTTTGTGGCTCCAGAGACCGGGTCATGTAATTAATCCGTGGGTATTCTTTTTGGTCAGCCACTATATATAAACAGCGAAAGAAGGTGATACATAAAATAGCAGATGGTGATCGAGTTTGGTCATTAGGAACAAAAATGAGTTTGTTGACTCGAAATGTAAAGCAAGTTAAATGCAGCCAAATAGGCATCTGGGTATGCTCTGCCTTCTGGACCAGTAGAACCTTTTATTTTGTCAATTCTTTCTAAGGAGAAGTTCTGTGTGTTGATGTTTGTAATCTGTTTGTATTAGAACCCTTCTTTGTTTTCATCATACTTAAAGATGGTTTCAGTAAAGCTGATTTGTGACACCCATTTGGCCCCTTTTGGATACTTGGATCTAGAGTTTCCCAGAGTTGGTAGTACTTGAAGACTTGTGATCATAAATAAGGTCAAAAGAAAAATGGATTAGTTGGGAAGTCGGCATCATGATTATGTGTTTGGATTCTTGCATATGCATTTTGCTGGTTGTAATCTAAATGTATGGAGCCTTGTGCAGAGAATCTTAGTCAATGGTCTTTATGTGTGCCCACTTGTGCTACCTTTTTCACGATAAGAAAGTGATCTTAGATGTCTGAAAAAGTTTCTCCCTTTTTGGTAGCCACTTTAGCATTGGTTGAAAAGTTGATACTTCTTCTACTTTGCCATTTCAAATCACTAATTCAGAAAAGCTACAATCAAGTCTGGAACGATATATATTTTCAACATAATGAATCTTGGAAACCATATGGAGAAACAAAGAACAAATAATTGGGACTATGTTTTACTCATTAGAACTAACAAAGAGAACCGATTCGGCTACTTTTCATCTTATCTTATTCGTAATCCCGCGATCCTCCCATGGATTCCTCACCGTCTTCTTGGTGGTTCTGCATAAATGTTATCAAGTTATTAAGACGATATTCTTGCAGGAGAGAAGATGTGAAAGATGAATCTATCTTTTTGAATTATTTATACCTGCAATTTTGTAGCAACTTCAATGACTTCAGCAAGTGGTGCCCAGTCTCCAAAGTTTCGCTCTATGAACTGGTAGGCAACTCCACTTCTTCCTTTGCCAACCATAAACAGTCCACCTTTTATTTCGCCTTCCCCTTTGAAGTTTTGCTCGATTCCCATGGCCTTTGCACGCTTGTAGTTTGCACGAGCTCGAGGATTGAACAGAAATCCTGATACGAACTTGTCCTTAAGCAGTGACCCTCCACCAAGAGCTTTGAAAAAGCCCATGTTCTTGTCAAGGAGTACAACACCACCCCAATATCTGGGCCAGAAATCTCTTACCTGAATTCATCATCAGTTAATCAAGAATCAATTTTAGTTATTACCCATCATATTACTTCAAGAAATTAAGTTAGCCCAGTACCTCTGATTCTATATGTTCATGTAGAACTGCAAACATATTAATCCCTAGTGCATCAAATATGGGCTTCTTTGAATAAAGTTTGTGTGCTTCAGCTCTGCACATGATGCATCTATTCCCAAATTCAAGTTAATATGATAGTTCTTTTAACATATAGACATATTTCCAAATATTATATAAATTAAGAAGTTACCCGGGCCGACGGATGCAAAGGAGTAGTGATGGTTTGTCACGCCACATGTCTGAAACTCTCATGGGTGGTGTTTTCAATTTGACCAAACGCTCCATTCCAATCTTATACTCTGGTGTTAGTTTCTGAACTGAAATATTCTCAATAGTAGAGTATGGAGCCACATCATCAACAATTGGAGGAGGCTGTATACAACCACATGCTCTAGGCTCATCAGGCAAGGCAGCCACAATCCCTTTAAAGATATACCCATCTTTTATCTTGAAATCAGCAATGGATTGCTCAATGGTTGCATCATAAGCGATAGTACTTTGTGTTGACATAGCCTGCAATTTTGGTTTTGCAGAAATGGAAGGAGTCTTGAACATGCTACTGTTCCGGGAAGGTGGGGCCATTGGTTTCCTTGCTGGGAGAGAGAATGATGCTGGCAAAGGATCAGCTTCGCATTGTGAGGTTCGGTCCATGAAGCGTGCCATGTGTCCTCTTTTCATGCCGAATTGAGCAGAAAGATCTGTGGTGCCCAGGTTTAAAAGCTCTGCCAGGCATTTTCCTGAGGCTTCTAGCTTATCTGCATATTGCATTAGTGTTCGATCATGCAGGTATGACCTGATCTCTAATGCATCCTTCAGTAAAACAAAGAAAAGCTCTTGGATGTTACTATAGAAGTGATTAGTATGATGATTATGGAAAGAGAAGAATAAATTTGCTAAAAGTTAGGCTTTCTTTTCAGATAGCATAAAGGATGGAGATAAAATTGCAAAATATGTCATATAACTTACCTTTTGTGCTTGAGTCATATTAATTGCAGTCATGTCTTCTGTATTCATTATCTTCAAGGTTGGTACATCATCCCAACCATCATCTAACAGCTTTGGAAGAAGTTTCTGTAGAGACCCAGTTCCCACAAAATCCTCCATTGAGAAAGAAGCCATCCTCTCCTGGAGTAAAGAATGTGAAAAACAAGTTGTACTTATCAAACTTGATCAAATAAGTTTATAAGCCTAATTAGCCTCTCTGAGTGCCAAGAGCCACCTGATTGTATCATATATAGCACTTTAGAACAACTGAAAACATCTGTACTTTCGTCAAAATCAATGGTGTTTGGATTATGCTGCCGCCTGCCGGCCAATTAGAGATAAAGGGGTGTAGATGCAATTGAAAATGATGATTTGGCGGGTTTAACAAATGGATTTGTAACAAGTTTTCATGCACACGTCATGGTGGGCAGGCCAACAACCATAATATATTTGATGTAGAATATAAAGAAAAAGTCTCTAGTAATGAGTCACTTCTAAAGAAAAGGTCTCTAGTAATGAGTCTCTTTCATCTATGCTCTGAATGTTTCAAATACGGCTCCTGTTAACGAAATAAACAACACATCAAATCCATTAAAAATACAGCAAATGAGATAGCAGCAGAAGATATGTTTCCAGTTTAGGCAATCATTTCTAGGAAAGGAAGTAGTTGTTATGCGGGTAGATATAGACATAATTGAATAGTGTCTTTTTGGCGAAATAAGAACAAGATTCTTCAAGAAAACTAGTGCTTTCTGGGAAATATGAAGCCAGTCAGAAAATAAGAAATCCATGGGTGTTTCAACCCAAGCATCCAGGAGAAAGCAGCATTCTTGCTCAGATTTTGAACAGTTCTAAGCAGTGATATTATATACAATGCATAAAGTGATTAGAACTACATGATAAAGTTAGGCATCTTATTCAAGTGCCTCAAGTATTCTCAGCCATCAACCTAATGTCTCCATGGCCATGATGCATAACATTGATTAATGTAGCACCCAAGAACCTGTCTTGTGATATTTCTGAAATTGAGTTATCTTCTCCTTTCCCCAACAGTTTCTCTAAAATCCAGAATGATTTTTGCCACACGGACTCATCTTTATGCTCCTTCACCACATTCAGGACATGGTGTATGGCCTTCTCTTGGATCAATATACCTACACCCGTGTCCAAATCGACTTTCATCTAGCAATGTGCATATAGCTGATAATGCAGCTTCCACCACCTGAATATTCTTATGGTCAAAGCAGGCCAACAAGTTCTGAACTGCTTTTGCTTCAAGCAAACAGAAGGTCTCTTGAGAAGAACAAGATCCCTTGTGAACTGGGCAGAGCAGGTGAAAAGCCTGAAAGCACACCATTTATTGTCACCATTTGGACTAGAGCAGGTGAAGCTGTCTCCACCACATAACCTTTGATGTCATCATCATGTCCAAGAAAAATTTCCCCAAGGTAACTTGCCATCTTCATCTCTTCATCGCCTGTTTGATTTCGTATCTTCATATTATTTACAGATTGACAGAAGGGATTGAAAATTTTATTATACACTTGAAGCGAATGCTGAATACCTTCAAGAAAATGATGTGCAGGAGGGGTTGCCAATGTCCATTTTCTGCCATGCACTTGATGTTACTTGGTGATCTCTCCAAGTTTTTCAAGATTTATCAGCTTTCTCTGAAGCAAATGCATCAACGGGCTGTCTGTACTTTAGAGTAATCAGCATCAAAACTCCTCCAGTAACTGAACCGATTTTATCATAAAGATGGCGACTTTTTGAAAGATCAACCAGAAGAAGCAAAGCCAAATGGCTAACACATTTAACTGTACTCGATAGTTGTATTATTGCAGATAAGTCTATTGTCCTGGCAATCATTTCCTGCAAAAAAAGATTCAATTTTTCTTCATAACTTATACATGTATAACCTGTAAAGTCTAGGAATCAGGATGAAATTTGAGATAGAAGTCTACTTTTCCTTCATCATCATCATTCTCAGCCAACAGTCTGAGTAATTCAAGAGTTTCAAATGTCAAGTCTGTGTCTTTTTGTGCCAAGAATGTTCCAAGCAGTGGTTTGACACCGACGGCACATATCTCTACCACATTATACTGCTTTTTCTGAATAAACTCTGCAAATTGTGTAATGCTTCAATAATCATGGTCTTATTACTGGCTAAAGACAGAGCTGACCTTGCAAACCTTATGCTAGCTTGTTCATTTCCTTTCTCCCATTGCTTGATTGTTTCCATTAACGCGATATTTCTGTTCAAAACTCGACTGATTATCTTCTTGCCTGACTCGGGGAAAATAATATCAGCAGTATCGCCAAACTTCTCGTACCACTGTTATTGCTGCTCTCTCACAGGTGACACCTGTTTCTATCTCAACAGGATCGTTCATTATCTTATCTGTCAATGGACAAAAAAAGATTTCATAAAGTGGCTCCAAGTATGGAGCCAACTCTTGAGAGTTCATCAGATCAGTCGTTTCAACCAATTCCTTATCCATGGAACTCTTGAAACCATTAATAGAGTAAAGATCTTTCTCCTTCTGAAAAAGCATATAAAGAATTCAAAACAAGATCAAAATCCAAGTTTTTGAGGGTTGCAAATGAAATAAAAACACAATAATCCAAACACATTGAAGGGAAGAAAATGGTCATACCGAAAACCAATCAGAGCTCTGGCTGCTGCTTGGCATATTGCTTTCTTTTCTTCCGAGTTCTGTAACTTGTTTGAAAATTTGGTCCCAACTGTATAGGGACTACAGAGAATTGATTAAGTCATCTGGTTTAATGTTTTATTAAGCATGAGAGTAGGCCTGGAATTGATCTTCACTCTGCATATTTCAAATGTCTGATGTCATGTGAGTGTGATCCTTAATCAGTTTATGATAAAAGGAAGTAAGGAAGCAGTAACTCTTTGTGCATGTTGCCTTTGTAATTCCTTACTTAATCAGCCACCCCCATCACTGTTTCTTTGGTAATCCAGAAGATTTCAAGGTTCCATAAAGATGTGATCTTTTATGTTAAATGTGAAATTTGTCGACTTTGGGTGTATAAGTCTCCATATATACTTATTTATTTGGAGGGTGGCATGGTTTTAACAAGTTCGATAGATTCTTCAATGCAGAATGTATAATTTCAGATACTTCTTTAAACGCCCACGATCATAGGATTAGGGAAAATGCTTTATAATGTCGATTGGAGGATTCCTACTTCGTTTTTGGTATCCAGATAGATATTTAGGAGTCTGGGTAGAAATCAGTAGTTAATCAACTAAAAAAATATGAACGATGCACCGAGGTGTCATAAATGGTAGCAGAGGATTCATAATTAGTTAGGGCTCGATCAATCAATGTAATCTTTTTGTGTGCCGGTGGGTGTTGGTTAACAAAACAATGCAAGCACGGATGTAAAAGAAAATCGAGACATAACCTTGGATCTTGAAGCTCCTTGGTTCATCAATGGCTGCCGGTACTCTGATTTTCGGGTGAAAAGGAGCTCTAAGATCCGTTTAATACGAAATGGGCTTTTATCTTCTGTTGTTGGGCCGAGGAAAAGAACCCATAAAATAAAATGGGCTAAGCCTGTTCAAATCTTCAAAACAAGTAAGGCCCAATCATAATTAGCCATAAAAATCACTGGTAGTCTTGCAGGACTCGAACGTAATTAAGCGTTTCTGAAGGTATTAGATTGATATTTGACTAGAATTAAATGACTGAATATATATCGAACAAGAACTAGGGTATGAACACTTGAGTTTGGTCGTGATTTCAAGAACTTGACTAAATTGGAGATCGTAGAAAAAACTTATGCTTAATAAATTAAGAACGAGCCCGGATTCCTTGTTGCGCAAGTCATAGAGAAAGCAATCCAAAGGTCTTGGTTCTCTATGGTTGACATTTTTTGTTGCTCTGATTAAGTTAAAACAAGAAATATAACTCGAATGAGTCTATTTTCTTGATGTTTAGACAAAGGCCAAATGTGAGGAAACCAACCAATTGACTCAAGGTGCGGCATGACGTATTTTTACTAATATTGGATGGAATATCCTAAACATKTCATCCTAGACTTGTAGAAAGCAGGTAGATTTTACGATAACGAGACAAAAATACAGAGAATTTGAAGTGTAATCATTATGACATGAAGTGTGATGGTCTGATGAGCCATGCATGAGGTTCGTTATATGAACCATATGGCACTAGACTATGTTGTTTATACGAGCTTCTTGTTTGGTGATTGTGTTTCGCTATGCAAGCACTTTGTGTGGTAATGAAATCAGCAATATTCTCAAAGCATGATTTTGTAAGACAATTTGTCTGATCACGTAATTTCGATTTATTGTTTTAAAAATTGTTGATGTCAACATACATTAAAACCATGATTATGAGAATGTCTAAAATTTGTGCCGGTTCATTTATTTGAGTTGGTTCTTGATGACTGTTTATCGATGGAATACAAACATAAACAACACAAATAAATTGGCCTTTGTGGACACTACGCTTTGAATTGTTTTCTATTTTCGTTTATTTATTAAGTAAAACAAACACGTAATCAGTTTATTTGTTATTCTAATATCATACAAGTATAACAAACAAACAAACCTCAACGTCGTAAGTCTACATCTAAAATAAAAACCATGCCAAATTGATTCCTTCCTTACTAAACAATATATTTGTATGTCTTAAGCCACTCTCAACCCCCCATCGTTGTTTCATATCAGCTGTCATATTGTTGGCCCTTCCATCTATCTCTCTCTTTTTTATCTGTTTTTAGGGGTCACAAATAATTGACTTTGTTTGACTTTTTTGGGATCCGTCGGAAATCCGTCGGAAATATTTCCGACGGAATTTCCGCCAGAAAAATCCGTCGGTGATGCCCTTTTTTTTAGTAGTGTCCAGTTGGTAACAAATAGTTTTTTTTTTTGTTAAAACAATATAAGTAACCAATTTTTAAAAGTTTGACGGTTTATATTGGTGAAAAAAAATATTTAAAAACTTAATCAATTAAAACGAAAAAGTTAAATGTTTTTGATTAAAAAAAATAGTAGGCAAACTTAATAATTGAACATGAAAATTTTAGTCATTAAAAATTAAAAATTCGTTGGATTGAATTTTTGTAGCTTTTATAAATGTAATTTAATATAAAAAGTAATAGATATATTTTTGAATAAAAACTTAATTTTATCACTTTAAACTATGTGTTAAAATATATTTTCATGTAAATATTAAAATACATATTTTAGAAACACAATTTATAAAAACTATTTGAGTTGGTAAGCAGTCACTAGCAACCGTAGAGATTGCCAGCGTGGTTCGCCATCATCTTGTACCTTATATTCAACATTGCCGTGTTGTATGATGAATGACGGTCAAATTTTATGTTTAAAGAAAAATATATAATAGAGTTATCAAAATTATTAATAATAACTATATTTTAAATATTTTTATATAAGATTAACGATGTCGTTTAAAATAAATCGATACGTAAAATTAAAAAAATAATTCAGCAATCACCAACGTAGTGGAAGATTTAGAATAACCAAGACTCAACACTAAAAAAATTTAAAAATAAAAACGACGTACATACAAAATGTATCCGTAATTCTTGCATAAAATTACAATATTATCAAATATTTATATTATTTTTAAAATAAGTGATTTAAGTAATCTTCATATTGAAAATCAAATAATATGACCTTTTCTAAAATTATAATCATCTTCTAGAAAACGACAATATATAATTAAGTGTAATAAAGTGTTTATATTTATCAATATGATTACTTTTTTTATAAAAAAATGTAGAAGTTTTTAAATTCTAAGATTTTCTTTATCAATGACCCACCTTTTTTTTTTTTTTTTTTTTTTTGAGTGACTTGTTTTTTTTTTTTTTTTTTTTTTTTTTCATCAAAAATTCATTGATTTTAACTTTTTTTT
>NC_037540.1:6425490-6447837 GCF_001531365.2 Cynara cardunculus var. scolymus
CCCCCCTTTTTTTTTTTTTTTTTTTTACTGAGTGACTTGTTATCTTTCTTTATATTTTTCTTTTTCATCAAAAATTCATTGATTTTAACTTTTTTTTACGGTTTAGATCAAAATTTGCATTGTGATGCATGTACCACATTAACACAATTACATAGAGTGTCAAACACCTTCGGTTGTTTCACTTTTCTTGTGTAAAGGTGATTCATCAACTGCATTTTCTAAATCGATTGTCTTGGATACATTTTTTTTATAGAAAAGTGATCAATTAGGATTGATTCATAGTGGACATCCTTCTTAGTTCTTGCCCTTCTCACTATAATTTCCATTACAGGAACTTAATCACTATAACTTTCATTTGAGATCCATCAAATCCGTTCTCGTCCACAAATTATATTTGATTAAGGTTTAAGACTTGGGATCATGTGAGACCAATGGTTTTTCGTGAGACCCGTAAGACCAATTCTCAACCCTTGGATTAGATTTGCAATCGTCAGATCTAAACATTTATAAATGCCACGAGACTTCTCACTAATTACGAAATTGCCACCTTGCAACTTTGCAACCATTAGATCATTAATTCATAAATTTGATCAATGAACATAAAATGGTCTTACGGGTCTCACGAAAAACCCTTGGTCTCACGTGAACCCAACCCTAAGGTTTAATATAGAAACATTGTAATTTGTCTAAATAATAAATAAGAAAAATTGTAGATATTTTGTATTCTCTCTCTCCTCTCTCCCATATTTATTTTCTTCACTAAAAAATAAACCATCTCCTATATGTATTTTCTTCGCTCAAAAATAAACGAGCCTCATATAATGTGCATAATATAAGGCATGGTATGTGCACCATGTGATGAATGATAATACACTTAGTTGGTGTGCACATTGTGATACGCCAGACCTAACAATATAGATCTTATTGTTTTAGTGGGTTCACAATATGATTTCAGTATGTTAATTATTTTAAACTTTATTGTTTTATTTTGTGCTTTCGCTATATTCATTGTTTGAAATCTTTGTAGTTTTAGTTTGTTCACATTGTGCACATAACTTGATAGTCAGATCAATGGTTTGGATTGTAACGAAATGAGTAGAGGGGAGAAAAAAATGTTCCTACAATTTAGAGGATGCCAGCGTGACATATATTTATAATAATTGACTTTCCTAAAAAAGTGGGTTGACTTTCCTAAAAAAGTCAAATAAGTGAACTAGAATAAATCTTATAGATCGCATAATTTCTGCAGGTCTTAATGATTAATAGTAAGAGTAAATTATGGGTTTGATCCACAAGGTTTAGTAAAATATAAAATGGAATCTAAAATATGATTGGACAATTTTACCCATGGTTTTAACGGATAATTAGACAGAGTTAGTGGTCAAGGTCCACAAAGTATTATTGTATCGTTTTTTCTTACGTCAAGTAGTAGCCAACCTTTGTCGTGATCATAATTGAAACGGTATTCTTTCACATGTTTTCACATATTAAATATATGGATATGAGCGTAATTCGCCTCTTAAAGTTTGTCGATCATTCATTTGACTATTACACGTGATGTTAACTGTAGGATTTTCGTCATCAACGACCAGGTTTTAGAAGAAAAAAATACTTTCGCGAATTAAGTAACGGTGTTAGCATGTTAGGGCCTCCTAAGGTCAAAGTTAAAACCAATGTTGACGTCGTACATTGTTGCTACTTCGACAAAGGTATCAAGAAATCCTTGTCTCCTCTAGAAACCTTTCAAGATTATGTTTAAAAAGGTCATTAGAGGTTTTTCGGATAAACTTGTTATACCTGACTATTAAACTTGCATTTCAGTAACCTTATTGCTGATCATAAAAACAACGTACTTTTCAGTTTCCAAATAAAAACAACGTACTTTTCAGTTTCCAACTCCATGTCACACGAGGGAAGATTGAAAATGAACAAATAAGGGCTATTTTACCATCAATGTTGTTGGTACACCCAAGTTCGTCTAAATCTTTTTGGAGGTTATGTTACATCCATACTAAAATGATAAATCGATTGAAACGAGTAATAAACAAAATAAAATATAAAATTCATATCATATAAAAAATTACAAAATTAAAACAATAACCATGTATAAAATGACAAAGTGAGAAGAATATCAAATCATCTTTTTATCAGAGAATTCTGCAATTAAATAACCGTTTTTTATTTTGGAAGATGAGTTCATACAACCTTTTAGAGAAGAGTTTAATATAACTATTAAATCAAACATTTCTTAAAACTTTAAATCTATACTATCTTATAAAGCATTTGGCTAAAACTCTTAAAAACTCTTAAACCTGTTCATCCCTAAACGATTCCATCCCTATCTGATTTCATCCCATATCTAAATTCATGTAACTAACTGCAGATAATAAAACCAATGTTTACTTAAAATTCAAGATTACAAGTAAATTATGCAAAAGTACAACTTATCAAAGCTCGATTTTTTAATTCATATAACTAACTACGGATAAACATAATCAAATAGAGGATAAATATCTTATTTTAAAATATAATTAGAATAATTATCGAGTTCCAACAAAATAATTAATTATTATCTTTATAAGAAAATTATATTATTAACCAAATATAAATTAGTTCGTTATTGTACCTAAATTAAATTAATAAAAAAATTGAATTAAAAAATTACACAAAAAATGAGGAATTTTAAATAGTTAATTTGATACAAATATCGATATATTTTTGTTATGCATAAAGTACTGTATATTGATGCATATTACTTAAAATTCAAGATTACAAGTAATTATGCATAAGTACAATTTATTAAAGCTCGCTGCTTGAATTCGTATAAATAACTGCGGATAAACATAATCAAATGGAGGATGAACATCTTATTTTAAAATATAAAAAATCTAAAATATAATTAGAATAATTATCGAATTCCAACAAAATAAATAATTATTATCTTTATAAAAAAATTATATTATTAAACCAAATACAAATTACTTCGTTATTATACATAAATTAAATTATAAAAAAATGAATGAAAAAATTACACAAAAAAATGAGGAATTTCAAATAGTTAATTTGATACTAATATCGATATATTTTTGTCAAATTTTTATGATATCTTCAAACATATATTTTATTCAAAAATAAAAACATCACCGCTTTCTYAAAATCACAGAAAGCCATATTATAACATCGACTGAGATAAATAATAAAATGAAATATTAAAATCACGATTTATCTCACTACATTATACGAGTACACTTCTAATTTTAATAATATAATTGTCGAAAATGCTCAGCATCAAATTTAAAATTAATATGTAACACAGGAACCAAACATGTAATTTATTAAAAATTAATTAATATTTAATATCTTTAAAAAAATTAAATCTTATCCACATACCACAGCTTAAGCACAAGGGAAAAGACGTGCAGCCGCAACAACTGTTACCGTCATGGAAAAATGGACAAGACGACGAAACTCGACGCCGTTCCGGACTGCCTTCCCTTTCCTCCTTGTGAAATTATATATGTATATATATAATATTCTTTTTTAATATTACGTAATATTCTTTTACTTTTTATTAAATTTTATATAGATAAAATACATAGTAGATTACTTTGTTTATATAAATTCAAAAACTTTTTGTTTAGTATGGTTTTTTCATAAATGAAATCATATGTTTTTTTAATTGGTACGAATATGTTTGAAAAAAAATACCGAGTTTTTTTAATAAATCACTACGAAAAAGAGTCATGTATAGGTGGTCGAATAAATAGTGAGTCTCATTAAGGTGCTAACAAACAAGCCCTTAGAGGAAAATATGATTTTAATCGTTATTTTAATGTTAAAATCAAGATTCTAGATAGCGTAAGACATTGTATAATAGCCAGGACTGGTCCTAAGATTTTTGATGCTCTGTGCGAAAATAATAAAAAATGTCCCTAAGCCTATTTTGTTAAGTCAACGAAACAATGCGATTTTTTAAAAGAGTTTAGAACCTATTCAAGTTAAGTGTCTTATTCCCATGTTGATTTTTATTAATTAAAAATAATAATGGAGGCGATATAAAAATCAAAATCCCGAATACAAAATATAGAATGATAAAAGGATAAATCCTAGATTAAGATCGTGCTTCATTCTTTTCCAKTTTTCCCTTTTCTAAATTGAAATTAGCAAAATAGAAACTTTGTTTCAATATATAGGACTTAAAAGACAATGAAAACTATAATTAGTTTTTAACTAAAATAGTAAATTACATCCAAATTACCGTCATAATAAGCAAAAAGTAAAACTCAAAAGTTACAGGATTAACGACTACAGGCTAAGGGTTTATCTATTAGCAGCTTAATAAGCTTAATAGAACTAACAACTTATTCGCTCAACTATGCATGACTTTTTCGTAGTAGCTTAATGATATAGAAAGTAACTTATCCAATGATCTTTTAGGGGAGCTTTATATAGAAAGTCAATTTTTTTTCTTTCAAACATGTCCATTCAAACTGAAAAAACGTTTCTTACATCTGCGAAAAAACTCTCCAAAACAAAAAAAATTTCCAACTTGTACAAACAAATTAATTCATACAGACAACTTTATTCATATAAAACTTAATAAAAAAACCAATCAAACGACCCATAAATCTAATGTGGTAATGCCAAACCTCAAAGTAAACAAAAGTCAAAAGAACAATAATAAATTGTAAACTTCATAATCTATGTTACTGTGCATTGCAAAGAACAAGTGCGCAGTAATTAAGACAATATCACAATATGTTGTTAATGTTGTGCAGTGTGCTCCAGCTATGTTGATAGAGTAATGTGCTCATGTGCATTGAAAAATGCAATTCTCAGATATTTCAATATGTAAGAGGAATACTCATTATCAAAATGACAAAAGCCTCTTAGCCTTAGCCTAGTAGGTCAGTAACCCACATGACCACATGACCCAACTTTATAATAATCAGTTAGAAATTTAGTTTTTTTTTTTTTTGCAAGAAGATTTAAAGATTCATAAATCATAATATGACTCACACAGCAACTCGGTAAGTTCAATCAACAGTAGAAGTCAGTCATTTGAGATTTCCATCTTTGATTTCTTGAATCTCATTTCATGACCGTTAATCGGCTGAAAAAAGAACTTCATGCCTTGAAGAACAATAAAAATTAGATTGAGTTGTTGGAATGAAGGCGTTAGCCGGCTAACGATATGCATTCAATATTCATAACTACTAGGTCTTGGGCATATTTTTATAGTTAAAAGCTCAGTTGTATTTTCCAAATTATTAAACCCAAAACTAGTAATAAATAACAACTTGATGTACTTTAGGCTTTGATGCACTGTACGGCCGCACGGGTTACACGTAACCAGGGCCGGCCCTGATAATAGCCAAACGTCAAACCTTAAAAGTTACGACAAAATCATGACATTTATTAAGGTATGACATTATACCGACAACTATAGGTATCAAAATACATAAAATTAAAAGGAATATATGTATTTATGTCCATCCAAAGTAAAATCGTTTGACGAGATGTTGACGCAGACTTTACACGAGTAATTCGTGATAAAAAAAATCTTGAAATATATATAAAAAATGTTGATTTTGATGACGGAATAACATGATATCGATATTTTCAACTAATATTGCTGACTATTCACGTCCCCGAAAGACACTTTACAGGTTCCCCTTGGGCCCACAATCCGATAAGAACGCTAACGCTGACGACTTCCTTCCTCTAAAACCCTAGACGCATTTTCTTTCTTTTCTCCAAATCACCTTCAATTCTTTATATTTAGATTCCATTCAACTCCAGTTCTCCATTCCAACACACAACGGACCCTTAATTCTTGCCGGAAATTATCTCATGACAATCCAAGCAGAAACCCACCAAATCAAGAAACACAGTAAACACCCATCAAGAAAGCATAGCAAGAAGAAAGATAGTGTTACTGTTGCTGTAAATGAGAAATCCCCTTTGATTCCTAAGAAGAAAGGTGATCACTTCAATGGGGCGTCGAAGTCGGGGGCAGTCATGAATCTATCCACCACCATCATCGGTGCCGGAATAATGGCGCTGCCAGCCACTATGAAGGTCTTGGGACTTGCTCTTGGCATCGCGGCTATAATTCTGGTCGCAGTTTTATCGGAGGCCACCGTCAGAATCTTGCTCAAATATAGTAGAGGTGGTGGAACAGATTCTTATGGAAGTTTGATGGGCGATGCCTTTGGAGAAGTCGGCAAGAAGGTCCTGCAAGCTTGTGTGGTCATCAATAACCTTGGTGTTCTTGTTATCTACATGATTATAATTGGTAATGCAACGTTCTTGATTGATCAATTATATTCCTTAGTTTTGAAAATTATGTGTTGACTGATTTTATGTTGTTTGAGTTGGGAAGGTGATGTTGTGGCTGGGTCATCTTCAAATGGGTTGCACCACCCTGGTCTGTTGGAAGGCTGGTTCGGACCACACTGGTGGAATGGCAGAGTCTTTGTTCTTTTGGTCACAACCGTTGGTGTTTTTGTTCCACTGGCATCTCTTAAGCGAATGGGTATGTGTTTCTTGTGGGAGGTTAGGGGAAAATCCAAAAAATATGAAAAATTGGGAAACATTCAGGTAACCGTTCATACGCACTAACGCACATGTGCATACAAGTGTTTGGTTTATATGCATATACATACCGGACAAATTGCTAACAAATTACTTGTATGTACATGTATAGACCGTCCAGAGATGAATGGTTATCAAGGTGTTCTTTGGTTTTTCATTTTTTTTATGGTTTTTCATTTTTTCATGGTTTTTCATGAACTTGACCCTGCTTTTCTTTACACAAACATACAGCCATTGATGGTTTCGAGTTGGTTTTTACAGAATCTCTGTTTATTTGCAGATTCACTGAGTGTTACATCCGGCTTAGCCGTGGCACTAGCCGTGGTTTTCCTTATCATCACTGCAGGAATAGCGACATTTAAAATCGCAAGTGGTAGCCTCCCGATGCCGAGATTGCTTCCCGAGATCATAGATATTAACTCTATCTGGAACCTCTTCACTGCAGTTCCTGTTCTTGTTACTGCTTATATCTGCCACTTTAACGGTATGCCAATATGCCACGCGACCAAATGATGCATGTTGATCAAATGCTTCACATGTGAATAATTGAACATTTTTCTTTCATGGGCAGTGCATTCTATTGGAAATGAGCTTGAAGACCCTTCATTCATCGAACCAATTGTTCAGATTTCGTTGGTTTTATGTACAATCGTGTACATAATGACTAGTTTCTTTGGATTTGTGCTTTTTGGTGATGCCACAATGGGAGATATATTGTCGAATTTCGACTCTGATCTGGGTGTTCCTTATAGTGCTGAGCTTAATGATGTTGTTCGTATAAGCTATGCTCTGCATCTCATGCTCGTTTTCCCGCTTGTATTCTATGCGCTACGTCTTAATACAGATGGCCTTTTCTTTCCATCAACTCAGCTGCCGCTAGAATCAGACAACAAGCGGTTTGCTTTCATCAGTGTAGGGCTTCTTTCGCTTGTATATTTGGGTGCTAATTTTATACCAAGTGCTTGGGATGCTTTCCAGTTCACAGGAGCAACTGCTGCTGTTTGCATTGGGTTCATCTTCCCAGCTGCAATTGCAATAAGGTATGCATTCATTCATCCATCCATCTTGCAACCTCCTCCAAGAAGAGTTAATTCATTAATGAATAATGATCTTTTTCTTCAGGGATACTCATGGAATAGCTACAAAAGGAGACAAGATCTTGGCCGTGTTAATGATCGGTTTGGCCGTCTTTGCAAATGCAGTGGCTATATATAGCGATGCGTATGCCTTGTTCAAGAAAAATCCATCTCCTCGTGCTTGATTTGTCGGGCCTTATGAGCAAGTTTGTATAAATGAATGTGTGCTTTTTTAAGTGTTAAAAGGGAAATCATTTGAACTCAAATCTGTAATATAAATTGATATTTGTTCCCACATGAGACTCAAAAAGTCACTATAACGCTATACCATTCTCTCTCTTTATTATTAGCTCATACTATTTGATGAACAATTGGACCAAAAACACTAAAACTTAATCCTCAATAAATAGAAATCATTAGTTACAAATAACAGGACCAATTTGAGGCTCGAATGCACTCATCATTGTCATCGGTCGCCAGCAGAATTCAAGCCTTGATCAGTAGTGGCTTCTCTTGATTAGCTCAAAGTAGAACACGCATGAGATGTCAGCAAATTTACAGAGGTGTGCAAGGATCAGTTGGAACCGAGGGTCCAAAAAGGTATGAAATTGAGAACTTTGTGCACTTCGATGGGCGCCCATTGTCACACCATAAAGCCAGATGATCAGAACAACAAATTGGTAGCCATGAAGAATGTGGTTAGAGTCTTAATTGAAGAAATATGGGGACTTCAAAACCTCCTTTAGATCAAAATCTCCCCTCTCTGGCAATGGAGGGAATTCCAGCTTCGGGAACGACTTCTGGAAACTCTCCAACAACTGTTACGAAACCAATCCTCAACATATGCTAATATAAAAGCCAAGCAACATAGTGGAAGACACTCTCAAAAAGTACTTACATTTTCTAGGATCGGAGCCTCATAAAGTTCCACAAACTTTTCTCTAAGAATCGTGTTCATCTGGTCAACGTCACACGCATGAGTCCAAAATGAATCATGCACTCCTGCAATTAGATAATTAGTAGCATAATTAGTGTCGTTCTTAACTTAATAAAACACGTGGTGTGCACATGCGAGCGATCCGAGGAAAATAGAAAACCTGCAAAACTTAAGCCGGCTTCTTTACAAGCAATGGCTGTCATCATCATATGGGAGCCATCAAGAGAGTGGACAAAATTAGGAGGAAATGCAGTTCTCTGCCGCTTAACCATCACCTGTAGCAAACAAGAAAACAACTAAGGCTATGATCGGCAAACTAGTTGATAAGCTAGTTGTTAGCTAAAAAGGCTAGGGCCTGTTTGTTAGCAGCTTAATGAGCTTAATGGGACTCGTAGCTTATTGGTTCAGCTATACATAGCTGTTTGGTAGCGGCTTAATGATATAGAAAGTGACTTATTCGGTAAGCTTGTAGGGGGAAGCTTTATGCAGAAAGCCAAGATTTTCTGAACCTGTCCCTCCCAATTAAAAACACGCTCTTTCCATCTACGAAAAAACCCTCCAAACAAAAACCTTCCCAATCCATAGAGACAGATTAATCCAGACAGACAACTTTATCCAAACAGGACTTGATAAAAAACCAACCAAGCATCCCCTAGGTGTTGACTATAATAAGCTAGCTGTTATCCCCTAGGTGTTGACTATATAGTCATGTTTGATAATAACTAGCTGATAAGTCCGATGACAATCTTATATGATTGCTAAGAATGGGAAGGGAGGTACCTTATCGGTTTCTCGCTGTAGTGTCAAAACTTGAAGAGATGTCTTGATCTACATTCCAAAGAACAAAAAATTTGGTTCATATCAGCAAAAATATAATCCAAATACTCAAAATATCGAGGCTTGCCATCTAAAGAACTCACAAGGTGCCTTCCTAATTTGCGGTAGGGCTGTACAACGGGAAGACCAAGAGGAGTCGTCCATTGTACTGCATGGTTTTTCATAGCTACAACCTGTAAATAATTTCAGAATCAGTGAATGCCAACGCATTCATAAACCAAAAGATAATTAAAATACAAAATGAACGTGAAGAAACCATGAATATGATAACATATACCTTTGCACAATCACCAAGCCAACTCATAATACTTCGTGCAGCTTCAAACATCTCCCCCAAAGCAGTTAACGTGGTCTGCAGAACAAAAAGTATTCACAATGAATAGTCATTCAAGTTATAAACTTGAATTGAATATCAGACTGTGCAGGGTCCATATTTACTTACTTTTGCAGCATAACAAGCAGCAGCAAACAATTCTGCATCATCTTCGATGGCACAACGTTCCTTTAACCTTCTCTTGATTTGGTCACGAGCACCAATATATGTGACACCATACACTGAGGTCATCACCGTTTGCTTGACCAACTTCCTATCCACCTGAGCATGCCATTTGTGAAGGTAACATATCACAACACATATATTAGTTGATATTAGTTGAGTGTGTGCGCTAGAGAGAGTTTTCGAGTTAAAAATAATCAAAAGAAATTGGTTCTCATGTTCCTTGCAAAAAAACCAGAAAGCAAAGGCAACCAAGAGGTCAAAATGCTTGCATCATCATATTGGCTAACGAGAAAATGCTTGCATCTTATCGTTGAATAAAATGTTTCAAAAAATTAAACAAGAATTAATCGATTTTTTCTCAACTTGCTTTAATCAACCTTTGTGAATTTGGAAGGAATATTTTCACATGTGCGTACAAATATAGATCTGTATATATATATATATATATAGAGAGAGAGAGAGAGAGAGACCAAAATCACCAAATAACGCACATTCTAACTCAGAAGTCGTAAAAAGTTTCCCAGGGTGAAAAAATGAATTACCTGATTAACTAACATCCGCGCATGCTTAGCATTTGAATCGGTTATGGGGTCTCCCTTAGCATCTCTCTGCATGATCTCAATCACTCTAGTGGCAAAAGATTTCCAATATCAATATAGACCTCAAAATGATGTAAATCTATTTACATTTTTATGTGAATCTCTAACCAACCCAACTTACATTAGAAGCATCAGTTTCCCAAAAAAAAGGGTAGAAGAAGCTTGACATCCAAATTTAGAAAGTGAAAACTTATTATGGGATGGAGAGGAGGATTAATTATTTGAAAATAATAAAAGTGTGCATGTTACGTTACAACCAGAAAATGCCATAAGCAAGCAAAATCTATGATATTAATCACCCCCGAGCTTTTTCCTCATAAAACTGAATACAATATAAGGCAGTGACTTCGTGATTGATTAACAGAAAATTAGAAATGCACTAACATAATTGCTTAAAGCTAACCTCGAAGCAATCCCAGAGTAGACATCAGCTGGCTTTTCTCCTTCAACCAGATTAACAGCACTTGCTCCTAACTGAATAAGTGGAAAAATCACTTGTAAGCATAGGATCCGACTTAAATATTAAGTTCCTTATTTAAGAAGAGAACCAGTAAAAATTCAGAAATAATCAATAGAGCTTCTGTTTTTGTAAGCCAGGGGTCTTCACAAAAACAACCTCTCTACCCTCCAATGTAGAGGCAAGGTCTGCATACATCCTACCCCCAAACCCTACCTCCGTGTAGGATATATTGGGTTTGTTTGGTTTAAAATACGGATAAAATTTAAAGGTAATAATTGATGAACTTTATGAGATCTTGAATGAATAACATCTTCAAATGAATTAAAGGAATGATAGTATGTACATATATTTTTTCCGTACAGGATCACATAAATCATATGAGCAAGAGAGAAGACATTACCTTGTCCCTTCCAAGTGCAGCGTAATGTTGTAAGCCATTACATGAACCATCCTAAAAGATTCCAAACAACAGATTTCCAATTTAGATTAGGTAAACAAATACATGCCCTGCTCTACATAACATGATAACCTATCAAGACTCAAGAGGGGTAGATCCAACTCAAGGGATTCTTAGGGTGCGTTTGGTAGAAAGACAGGACATGACAGGATTAGGCAGGCGAGAGCGAAGTAGGCCGGTGAAAGAATTGTGGAAGGTTTTAGGGTTTTAATTTGACATGGGTGATATAGTAATCTACCAATCCTGGGCCATATCTCCCTGATTTTTCCTCCACCTATTTTGGTGGGACAAAAAAATGCATTTTTGTCACACTTAGGTCCTGTCTTGTCCCAGTCTAATGTCGCACCATTTATGGGCCAGCAAGTTTTTATACTGTTTTGTCCCTTCCTATCCCGCATACTGAACACACCCATAAAGATCTTTTTTCAGCCACCTTCTTGATGTCATCTTGTAAGAATGGAAAGAAATATTTTTGTAGCATTTTGCTTAAAGTAGTACCTGGTGGATAGGCATATAAGATATGGAAGTCTCTGGGGAAGAGCTTCTTAGCGCTTCAGACAGGTTCATGCATGTGGCCAAGCATTGAAAAGGATCTTCTGCACGCAACCACCAGCGCTTTCCTTCAAGAGGTCGATCTGAAGAATCAAAGATTTCGTCCAAATGCTTTTCGGCAAATGCCATTCGACCCTCGTGAGATAACTTGTCCACACCACCACCATAAACATTTGCTAAATGTATCTTCAGCCATCGTAAGCCTGATTCTCCAAGAGGTCGTCCCTCGGCAAACTCAAGGATGCCTCGACATAAGTCAGAGCCCAAGTGATTCAAATATGGGTGCATAGGGTAGGCACGACCACGAAAATCAAGATTGTGGGGGTAGTAGAAACCTTCCTCGTCCTTCATTTTTCGAGCAACCTTTTCTTGAAGTAGACAAATTAGAATGTGGTTTGATTGGAACTTTTACACAAAATAAAATATATTTATATACAAAGAAGCCTCTTACAGCAAGTTTCAGTTCAATATCACATCGCTGTGAATGCCTCTCTCTGTTTTCTTTTTTAATGCTCTTAACTTTCCATTTCCATTTTCTAATTTCATCTTCATCATCTGTATCTGGCTCTTCAGGTAGTGGAATCTGTGAGACACAGCAGTTAGGAAAAGCACTCATGAATCAAGTAAAAACATAAAATCCATTGATTTCGAGTATCTTTATGAGAAAAAAGCAAGTTCTAAATTCTCTAAATTGGATTCTAAAATATGATTGCAAACTGATGAGATTTCGGTACTCGTAAGTAACTCACATCATCACGGTCCACCAAATCGGCTAGACGCCCTCCACTAGCCCAGATTCTATCTACGACACCAAGGACTTTTCTATTTACCCTCCATTTTGTAGCACCAAGAGTATTAAGCGCCTGAAACAAATAAATTGAAAATTGAGATTAATGGAAGTGCGGAGAGAGAGAAAGAGAAGAAAGAGAACTTTAACCAATCATTGCAATAGCTCGTTTTTCAAAGATGTGTTAACACCGTTGTGACACAAACAAACACAAAGAGGTAAATCAAAAGGTTCACCCACCCCAAAAACAGCTTCCAGTTGCTTCTTTGGAGTCCGTTTAACTATATCACGCTGTTGTTTTGCTCCATGTGTGCGCATTATATAGGATGGTAGAAAGAAGTAGGCTCCTCGGTTGTAACTGCCAAAGAGAAGACATAAATCAAGCCTCATATCAAAGTCTAGAAACCAAAAATAACAAAAAAGATCAAACCAAAAATGCATACCCGGTCCAATTTACTGGGGGAAGAAGCATTGGCATATACGGAATCACCATGTGCATAGCCTGATTTTAAGATCCAAATTACAACAGTCTTAATACTACACAACAGATAAATGTCCAAGAAACAGTTGTTTTCAAGCAAGAAATGCATAAGCAAAACGTCTACAATTTTATTAGCAGTAAACATGTAAAACTTACACTTTTCTCAAGTCCTTTCCGCACTAGGGGATCACATTCAATAACTCCATATCGTCTACTGCCTTTCCTATATATATACAAGATTGAGGATCAGCAACAAGTGATGAAATTAAGAGAAATATTTGATGAGAATATACGAGGCCATACTTACGGTGTTTCCACAGTTTTGAGAGTATGTACAAATGCAGGCCGAATATCAGGAGAGCAATCTTCAAATTGACCAACAGGAGGTTGTATATAGGCAGTCTCCATCAACAACTGGATTAAACGTGAGCCAACCTGGGAAGAGCGGACATTAACTGTAGTTAGTTGAATCAAGAAAAATAAGAATTGCTCGTTGAAAATTATCACAACTACGTGTTTTGCCAACAGGGTACAAACCTTAACTTGAGCATCCTGGCCCCAAGGCTTCAATTCATCTTGTTGTTTTACAATATGCCTTACTTGCTGCAACTTCTTCTTTTTAACTAAAAGAGTTACCTTTTTCCTCAATTTCTGTATCTGCTGCTCATTATTTACAGCTTCCAAATCATCATCAGGGCTCTCGTTTAATGTAGTCTTTCGCTTAGACTTCTCCATGAATCTGTGTATTCTTGCCTGATTCATGGCAAAAAGAACGACAGGTAAGTCCTTGTATGTCACAAACGATAATAAAGGTACAACATTTTCAGTCCTTCATCTAAAGCCCATCTCTAGTATACGTCCATTACCCCCTCCACCCATCAAACCACCCTTAACTTTTTCTATTGAAAGATTCTAAATTGTGCAACTAGAGGCAGATTTCAAAATCCTGACTGCGCCTATTAATTGAAAAGCAATTAAGAAAATCTCATCATCTTATCATGTGGGCATAATGCATAGAGTATAGAAAAGGATTAAGAATCCTTCTATAAACCAAAGTAAAGTCACAATACAGCATTAAATGCTTTTTAACCTATATTTTAGACGTACATGTGTTTTTCTTAAGAAGACAAATAAGAGTGACAATAACAATTCAACAGCAGTAAACTAATAGGGGGCAACACCACAATAGTTCGGTTGAGAAAGGTTGCTAGTGTATTAACAAAAAGACTTCAAAAACAAATAACATATATATGTTCTATTGATGTCAATCATGTCATAGATTAGGATTGAGATTGAAGAGTTGATTGGTGAAATCCATAGCTGTTGTATTCGTGTAAGGACATGTGGAACCCCTTTGTACTCTCTCTAATATATCCCTTATAAGCACATAGGATCCAGTAAATCCAAAAGCATAAGAATACACTATTATATATATAAAAGTTAAGTAAGAGTATGAACCAGCTAACCTCATGCTCAATGGCTTCACCAATATGGAGCGCTGCCTGAACCACTCTGGCACCACCCTGTCCTCCTCCAGTCATCAACAGACCCATCAACTTGTGCATTGTGATTATTGTCATCATATCAGCAGGCAACTGATCAAACTGTGGAGCATAAGCCCCTCGATTCTTCCCTTCCTTACATAAATCCTGCTCAGCAGCAATAGCATTCTTCAATGGCTCAAACCAACCAAGAAACAACGATTTCACATAAGGCAAATTGGGAGCAAGTTTCTGCTCACACATATCCACTAAAAGTTCTTGATACTCTCTTGCAGCAGCCTCCCATGCCTCTGTCTCTATCTTTATCTGCCTTCTCTTGAGTGCAATGTACTTCCCTTGCCCAATTCCATTAATTAATTTTGGCTGCTTCTTGCTATCTGAATTATTATTAGCTTTCATTTTCACCACCTTGATCTCCTTATTCAAATGGTGTACCATTTCACGAATTTCATCACTCTCTTCTCCTTCAGTTGAAACAATCTCCTCAGCTGCAGACGAAGTAGCATAGCCCTTACGAGATACATGTAATGAACCAAAAGAAACCCCTAAATTTGCTAAACTAGAATCACCAAGATTGTCTTTTTGAGAACCCAATCCACTGATTCGTCGAAAACCCAAATCTCCATATGAAAGATTTCGATAAGGGTAGAGTTCTAACAGTCTAGCTTTTTCAAGAAACTGGGTATCTCTAAAATTAGATTTATTAGCAAATGCTATCAGCTTCTTGACAGAAGCTCGGTTACAAACGTTTCTCCACATGCTAAAGTGGAGTTATTTATAAAATACTTGGAGAAAAATTAATGGGTTTGTGGCTATATACACGGTTTGACACAACAAGCAGAGAGATAGATCGAAGTAATACCAGGATCTCATAGAAACTCTGTGGTTGATGGGCGTTGAAACATAGATATCAAACAAATGGTAGGGATGGAGTGAATCAAGAATGAAGATGAAAGAATGAGGCGGAATTCCAGGGTCTGTGTAGGAGGAGGTAACTGATGAAGCGTGGCCGCCTTAAACCCTTGCTAAACCTATTTTTGTTTTAGTCCTCCTTCACAAGAGATATTTTAATCTTTTCTTTTTTCCTTTTCTTCTTTGCAGCAAGGCATGGGAATGAAATCCGAACCGTTGAAAAACCCGATGTATCCATCCTGACGGAAATACGGATTCACTGTAAAACCAAGGATCGGAAATTGGGATAGAGATCCCGAAAGTTAAAACTTGGGACGGATAACATGGTCCCTATCTTGCTCTGTCTCCGAATATTAAATATAGTTATTATTGAATATATCATTTATTAAAAATTAAATTTAATATTTTTTAGATTTAGAAATAGCATTTTAACATTTCTTCTTATATAAATTTTTTCCCGAGCTGTTTGACTTTCTTTTAGATAAAAAATGTAGAGACCCGAAATCGTTTGATCAAACAATTACATATGATTTTTATTCGCATATGAATATTTGATATTATATAAAAGAAGATTTTGAAAACGTGTGAGATTTAAACATAGATCAATATCAATAGAGTGTAGTGTTTAACACGTTTGATTTAAAATATCTTATATTAACAAAGAAAAAAAATCTTTGATTTCCTGTTGGAGATCCTCGTTCTCCATTGGAGATGGGGATGATGATATGATCATATCCCCCGGTAGAGATAAGGACGAAGATTGGGATCGGGATAAGGTCCCCATCCCATGCCTATTTACAACAAATAAATTAAAAGAAAAACTACAAATTTGGTTCATGTGGTTTGTCAAATATAACAATTTTTATTTATGCGATTTTAAAATTATAAGATAGTTTTAGTAGTTTGCAAAAAAATGTCTATTTTGGTCCTTCCTTCTAATGACAGTTAAAAAAACCCGTTAAATAAGATGGATTTTCGTTTTCTTATCAATTTCTTTGTCTTATCCAATCAAAATCGATTTTATAGCTTGATTCCTATGGTTTTTGATCTCGAGTAAAAGACAAGAAAATCAATAAAACCATGAAAAGGTCCCTTATTTAAAGGAATTTTTTAACGATCGTTAAAGAGAGAGACCAAATCCATACATTTTTTCAAACCATAATATGACTATCTTGTACTTTTAAAATTGTACAGATGGAAAGTGTTATTTTTGACAAACCACAAAAGACCAAATTTGTAACTGAATCTAAATAAAAAAGTAAACTACAATTTTTATTCTAGAAAAATATGAAAGTGGTCTAGATTTTTACAAAACTATAGAAATAGCAGTTATTATACATTTTGCTTTGATAAAGGGTAGGAGAAGGAGAAGGATAAAAGGTTGCCGATAACAATTGACGGTGAATGGAGTTGTAAAGATGAAAGTGGAATCTCTAAGATTGAAGGTAGAAAAAAATTCATTTGTATATTCATATATGAACTATTTTAACTAATTCACATATAAATCCGTGTGATTCATGTATGGAGTAATTAAATGATTCGCATATTAACTAATTTATTGATTCACACATGAACCCATGTGATTCATATATAAACTAATTAACTGATTCACATCTGAACTAACTAACTAATTCACACATGAACACGTGTGCTTCGCATATGAACTAATTAACAGGTTCACATATGAATATATAGTCTATATGTGTATCACATGGGTTCACATATGAATCAATTTGCCGTCTATTTGTAAAAGTTACGAAACTATCCATTTATCTTCTACATACTCATGTGAGAAATTATTCGGTACTTCACGATCAAAAAGCCACAAATGTTGATCAAATGAAGGGTTATGATCACCTTTTTACTTCTTAAATATTTATCACTTCTCAAATGAACCTTTTCCTATATCACATACTAGAGATGGACGTAAATAGGGGTTCAATTGTCTCATTGTGATGGACAAAACGGAACTTTAAATACAGTTGCTTAATGTTGAGGGGTGCTGTGAATTATTTCAAAACCAAGCTTATAAATATAAACTTGGAATACTAAGATGATGTTTGCTTTCTGAGCGGTCGTAGGTTTGACTTAGGGATGGACTTGGTTCAACGGTTATGGTGGCACATGCCACTGTTTCATTTCTCCATTGTAGTGTAAAAAGATTTAGCTTCATGAAAGGTGCAATCATATAAATGTCGTGTGCCACCATATACATTTTAAAAGTACAATAAGGACACAAGTTTTTTTTTGGTAGAGTTGGTTTGCAAGGCTTTTCTTCCACCCTAGACCCAAGTTCAAGTCTCGTTACCGTCATTTTTTTAGTTTTTAATTTCAAATTCATTATGTTTCTAAAGAAAAAAAATTACAATAAAAGACTTGGACTCAAGGCCTCACATATGAAAAGTAATAAACTAACCAACAGGCCAATTATGATGTTGTAAAAAGTATCACAATATTTGTTTCTTATAGTTAACGATGTCACCGCTTGAAAAAAAAATTGGATCCATCCCTGGTTCGACTTCCGTTTTTTGGTGAACATCCAGTTTTTCACATTTAAAATTTTGGTTTCTAATACATTTATGAAAATAATGAAGGAAAACAACAAGAAGAAAGGAAGAACCTGAAAGCAACAAACCAACTAATTTATCGTTAAACCACAAAGGTGGTGCCTGATTGGTTTGAGCTTGGCTCCAAAAGTCAAAAGTACCTAGAAGTCCCATGTTCAAATCCAAGTAGGAATAAAAATCCTCTTGTAGCTACAGAGGTTCAAATGCGGTGACTCCGGGATATCTACAAAGCAAGTGGTCGTCCTGGGATTAGTCGGCTCACATAACGGGTTGGATATCTAGGTTAATCAAAAATAAAAAACTAATTTATCATTATATTATGAAGAAAAAAAATTGTAGTTTTATGTTTATTGTCTAATTATGCAACAGTGTGGAAAAAACATCGAACTACCATTTTCCATTTTTTTGATGCACTTTTCAGTTCTTATTACACAATTGTACTTTCAAATTATTATTTTTAAAGTATTGTATTTTTAAAATTTTACCTATTACAACAATAGGTAACCGGATACCTTTTAAACCGGTCATCCCATTGTTTATTTAGGCTAAAGAAAGGTGCACCAATGACAGAATGTTGAAGCATACAAAATTTAAGAAAATTCAGAATTAGTTTCTTACATTCACCAAGGTGTCTGTATTGCACCTCGGTCACCATAGATGATTTCATGCTAGTGCTCATCCCTGTTGCATAAAAACAATAGGTATATGAGTAGAGCTATCGACCTATCCGGAGGCTCTTTCTTGCATCTTCGCTATGATATTTGAAGAAGCTCCGTTGTCGGCTGTTTCACCATTAATCTTTGATTCAGGTACGTAGAATCTGGTCTAAATTTAATCTGCTCACCATTGTCAACGTGATACAACCTCCATATAGAATTATGGATCGTGTCTGTCTGTAAGGACAATTAATAATCAGGAGCAAGCAAACATCCCTCTTTTATCTTTTCAATTATAAAAGCTTCATATATATACACACATATATGATGAAGGATCATGTGAGAATAGAAGTTAAGGTCAAAAGTGCCAGAAGGAATTTGAACTCTCGATCAACCTTTTAATCCCAAAACAACCCATGAATTGCACTTTAGAAAACAATTGATCTAGTATATCTTATTAGTGGTGATCTAGTGGTTCTCTCCAAATAGGATTGATCCAACGGTGGAGATCCCTTCTTACCCTTAAATTTCTATTCTCATAGGAACCGACCCAATATATATGTATATATATATATATAGAGAGAGAGAGAGTTTGTTTCAAATACAACCCATCGCATTTGTACTGCAATATGTTTATGTGTCATGCGTACGTAATAAGAACCCGTCAGAAGGAATGAATTGCCTAATGAATAAATGTATAATAAAAAACAGAAACCATGAAAAAAAACAAATGGACAAAGTTACCAAGGCATATGCTTAGTTTGCTGTATATAAATATTATATGGTTAAGAAAATAAAAGTAAAAACTTGACCTGTAAAACCGTACGACACGAGTGACCCTTTAACTGATTTCAAGCAATTTTCCTTTCCATTACCACTTACGTTTTAAGATTTGTTATAGTATGAAGCTCCAAAACCTGTTTCACACACTGTTGGGGGTACATTTGTCCTTCCAGGATAATTCTAAGGATAAATGGATTGCACGTGAATGAATAGAGAAGTCCACAACAACTACTTGTCTACTTCAAACTTATCCTTGGAAGATAGAAAATTAAGAAATAACACACACATACACTTTATATTTAATCAACCTTTATCATCACTGCACCACCATCAGTGCCAACATTATCACACTACTGCTGAAGTCCATAGAAGCCACCCCAACCCGTGATGCTGAATGCTGAACGTATCAAAACCGCATACACCAACACAAATAGGCATGAACATATCAAAAGCCCATACAGACCTTCAAGTCCTAGACATGAGTGCCTTAAGTAAAATAGCAAAATCTATTTACCAAAAATAAACATTAGATGAAAAAGAATAGTTTTGGTACACCTCATAAAAGAGAAGTTTTTGACCTCGCATGGTGTTAGATCTTAGCCCTCAACAGAAACTGTTTTGACTCATACATTCTCGGCAATTTGTCCACATACGTCCATTACCCTCCACCGACCAAACCACCCTTAACTTTTTCTGTTGAAAGGTTCCAAATTTTGCAACTAGGGGAAGATTTCAAAATCCTGACGGCACCTATTAATTGAAAAGCAGTTAAGAAAATCTCATCTTCTTCTCAACTGGTGTAACATCCAATTTCTAATATGCCCAAATTATTTGCTAAGTATATTTAATTATTAGGTTAAAGAGAATCTATGATTTCGTGGGAGTTGGGTTTGAAATTTTAGAATTATACTTCTTAGGAGTATATTAGAGGATTTGGGAAAATTTCACGTCAAATAGTTACGTAAAACTGATTTTCTTGGGAGATATTTTTTGGAATATTTTTGTTGGATGTTATAGATTATCTCTTTATGAACGTGTAGGCGAAAACCTCATAGAAAACGGAGGTCCRARSGAAAAGTTATGAATAATTTAAGTGTTGATGGTCAAAATGGGTACCTAGCCGGGCCAACCCGGCCCAACTCGAGTTTTAGCATAATAAATTGGATTTTTGGCCCATTTTTCTTGTCATTTGAGTCCATAACTCACACACACACCAGAGGTGCGATTTTCACACACATAAGCTCGATTCAACTCAAATCAAAGAGGCATTACAAGATCTTTGAAGGATTTGATCATCAAGTAAGGTATAATCCATTCTTTGCACTTGTTCTTGGTTGACATTCTTGTTATATGGATTGCATGTTGAGATAGAGTTAGGGTTTCATATGGGTTTGATCTTAAGTGTATAAAATGAGTGCATTTTAGTGTTTATGACATGAAATGGTCATTAGATTCAAGAGATTATCAAGATTTATGCAAGTTCATTATATGAACTTTGACTTGATTAAGTCAATGATTTGGGAGATAATATAAATGATAAAATAAAGGTTGGATTTTGGTTGTTTATGTCAAATATGTTATGTTAAGTTGAGATTCAGAAGTTGGAATAATTTGGGATCGAAATGGTTTGATAAGAATGTATGAAAATTTCGACTTAAGAATGCATTGAAAATGTGCAGACTTTGAAAAATTGTATAAAATCGTAGAAAAATCCAAATGAGGTGAGGCCAATTTCCTTAGTTAGATATTTGAGTCTAGTTTATTTCTTATTTTATGATCAAGGCATGAATCCGAGTTTAAAATGGGCAAAACAGTTCTGCATGCAGCAGCTGTACATAGAAATTTAGGTAAAGTGTTCAAATAGGATATGTGTATAACATGAGTTTCTTATATTGGTTGCTTATGAGATTTTGTACTTTTACTCCAGGGGGTAATTAGGACATATTTTGATGTTTTGGAAGCAATCTAAGTGTGGTAGCTTGGACTTGCTTTGTGAGCTCGTTTTGGATTTTCGGTATTATTGCGGTTGCCCGGTGAGTTATATAGTTAATTGTTACATATTGATTTGAATATGTATATATATTTTCATCTGAATGTTTTTGGTCTCAAATTGAGTCGCACGTTCTTGATTATTCTTTGATTCCGTCTCTTGAGTCTATTTCATATTACTATCCCGGTACATCGGTTTGCTTTCCAGATCCGGACTCGTTGTTTTTGTTCCTTGAATTGTACGCCATAGTACGGGTGCTACTTCGTGTGACACGCCGGAAGTTTATGACGAAGTCAAGATCCCGGGTTGGATGGGTGACACTTTTTGCGGTTGTGAATACTCATTGCTCAGAAAGGAGGAAGAGCAATGAGTAGGGAGCCTTGGCACATACCCGGTAGAGGAAGGCGGGCAGTGCGAGGTTTCCCGTAATGTATGATTCTGATTCGAACTTTGGCATGAGCCCGGGAGGTGAAGAACGGGGGGGTGCACTGTCCTTGTTATGTTTACCGATTCGATCTCTTGGTTCTTGATATTTATTGGTATTCTAACATTGATGAATATATTTGGTTGTTGATCCTGTCTCCTTGTTGTTTTGAGCATCAATGGTATGGTATATTATGGTGATTTGAATATGGAATCCTATGATCTTAGCATC
>NC_037540.1:6448563-6463611 GCF_001531365.2 Cynara cardunculus var. scolymus
ATTTTCATCGCCTCTGGACCAATTCATCGCCTCTGGTCCATAAGGGCTCTGCTCTTCTTCCAGACTTAGTCATTTCAGCAGCCTCTGGTCCATCACCTGCCTCTGGTCCATAGGGGCTCTGGTCCTCTTCCAGACTTAGTTATTTCAGCAACCTCTGGTCTATCGCCTGCCTCTGGTCCATAGGGGCTCTGGTCTTCCTCCAGACTTGGTCGTTTCAGCAAGATCTTCCGATTTTCCATCCTTGGCCCCGATTATTTTGATAAAACTTTTAGAATAATTAAGATAAATTTTTGGTCCTAGCAATCAATAATTTATATTTTATTGGACATTTTAATAAAATTGGTAATTTGGGGATTTCTTGAGCGTGATTGTTACAACTGGGCCTAATCCGCGAAATATAAGAAAAATTAAGAATCCTTCCAAAACCAAAGTGAAGTCACAAAAACAGCATCAAATGCTTTTAAAAATATATTTTAGATGTACATGTGTGCTTCTCAAGAAGACAAATAAGAGTGACAATAACACCACAATAGCTTGGTTGAGAAAGGTTGCTAGTATATGAACAGAAGGACTTCAAAAACAAATAAGAACAGATATCTTCTGTTCATTTCATAGATTAGGACCGAGATTAAAGAGCTGATTGGTGAAATCCATAGTTGTTGTATTGATCGTGTAAGGATATGTAGAACCCCTTTGAATTCTTTCTAAAAGAGCCCTTATAGATAGAGGTTAGGTTCCAACATATATACGGTTTTGATGGTCCGTGTCTAGCCGATGTGGAACTCCAACATGCCTCCTCAAATGGAGGCTAGACGATGCCCCCGAGAACAGAGGCGAAAGAGTGTGTCAAGTCCCTAGATGATGGTAGACCCCGCCACTGATACCTTGTGAGGATATGTAGAACCCCTCTTAAGTTTTTTTTCTAAAAGAGCCCTTATAGAGAGAGGGGAGTTCCTACACATATATAGGTTTGATGGTCCGTGTCTAGTTGATGAGAGACACTAATAGATTGAATGCTATATCTATATAAGAGGAAAGGGCAACACTATATACCTACTAAGAAATAGAGAATGACACAGTAGCCCCCTAAACAAGTCTGGTAACCAATAGTAGGGCTCCAGAGAGCACCACAGCAGATATCAGTGGCATTGCTCTTCCTGGCTGTCATACTTACTGAATCTACAGGTGCATCTTGCCCACTCTTTCTTGATGGATCTTGCTCTGTTAGAATTAAGATATTTAGAAATCTGTAGAATGAATAAAGTTAATGGAATAAAACGGTGAAAGCAATACCTTTTACCCTATGCCAGTTTGCTGAGCATTTGTGCTAACAAATCACCAGAACCAGCAACTAGGGCTGTTCATGGAGAAGTCTTCTTTCACTCTAAACAGAACAATGAGAATCAGCATATTAAGATTATTTTCCAACAAACAAAACTAATAAACGCCCAAAATATGGTTTCAGACAAGTTTCCAACGTCACACACATAGCTACAATGACTAGACCCTTGTAAGAATATGCAACAAGAGACATGGTATTTAGTGCATGAGTATCAACAGAAACTAAAACCATATAAACTATAACAATTCCAATTCCTATTTCACAAGAAATGTTCTCCCTCTCACTTTACTTTTAGCATTCCTTTTCATAGAAGGTCATATGATGAAAAATAGACTAAATCAATGATTGTGTGAGATGTTCCATTTACGGTTTCCAACAGGTAATACCAAATAAAAAAACACAGCAGCAAAGTGGAGCCATGATATACAATAGGAGCTCCATTCTATTTCAAACCTTTTTAAAACAAGATGATGCATGCTACTTTTAGATAGAATGTTATAACTTACAGTTATCAATCAGCAAGTGTCAAGTAAAAGAAGATTATGCTTTAAAAATAGTGAAGTGGTGGTCTTGTTGTGTAAAAAAGAGCTGCAAAGCATCTATAGATTCTAGATCAAGCAATTTAGTATGTCATGATACATGTCATGTCAGTGAAAATAGCATAAGCTGGCCATATATCTTTGTATAGAGCCCCTTCAAGCTTGGGTCTTCTAAACAAAGAAGTAATGAACCATTGATTTGTTGAGACTAAATTTTCTGTGGCTGTAACTAAAAAGACTTTGGGAGGACTTTCCAAAATGATTTGGCACCAGCAATTTCCTTGAACACATCAAAAGGGATATATGTATATGTATTTTTTTGTGGAGGGGGGTGTTAGAAACGTGTTCAAAATGCTATTCAACTTCAAATAATCATCCTCAAAGGCAAAAGATTGTTAAGAAACATAACATGCCGATTTTGTAGAGGTTGTGGTTCTAATTGTTGTAAGTGGTAAAAGGAGTGTCAAATAGTATGGGTGATGATGACAGTAAATTAATAAAATTAATTGATGAATTATAATGTTGGAGCTGTTGTGCGGTAGTAGTTGTAGTTAAGCAGCATTGAAAAGATGGTGGCGGCAATGAAATTTGATTGGAAAGTAGGTTGTGAATAGATGGTGAAGCGGGTGATTGTAGAGCATGTATCCAAAATGGATGGTAGTTGTAATTGAGATGGGAATAGATGTAGTGACGATGATGCCAGAGTGGTGTGGGAGTAGCAGTTGCTGGAAAAAGTGTTGATGATGGTGCAGTGATGATATGGATGACAGCAGCAACACAACAGAACTGCAGGTGGAGATGGAAGACTCTGGAACGTTGACGGATATTGTTGGTGATATAAGTGTAGATGTAACAAAGAGAAGAACAAAAACATCAAGAGGAATAAAAAAGGTACGTTTTGATGGCTGTGTTAGATCACAAACTAATTTCATATAGACAATGGGCATGAAAAATAAACTACAACGAGTAACCTGGTGCCTGATGCCTACATATCATAAAATACATTGACCTCTCACTTGGATATAGTCATATACACAAATAAATTTAACAAGAGCTTTATTTAAATGCAGTAAAATGCAAAATAAATTAAGTACCTAGCTTGTAATGCATCAGAAGATGATCTTGCTGATCCGAAAAAGTATGTGAGTGATCCCTTACATTAATTCAACAAGCATCTAAGGGGCTGTTTGGTTGATTTTCCACAAAGTCTTGTATGGATAAAGCTGTTTGTGTGGATTAATCTGACTCTATAGATTGAGAAGGTTTTTGTGTCGGAGGGTTTTCTCACAGATGGAAGGAGTGTGTTTTTTAATTGGGAGGGACAGGTTTAGAAAAAAACTAGGCTTTATGCATAAAGCTCCTCCTAAAAGCTTACCGAATAAGACACTTTCTATTTCATTAAGCCACTACCAAACAATCATGTATAGTTGACCAAATAAGTTGTGAGTCTCATTAAGCAGCTAACAAATAGGCCCTAAGCCACATTTGACCATATTAGGGAGTAACTCATGCATTGAATGGAGATCACCCACTAGACGCAATGCATACATCATCACTGTATAAACGCCAAGATCAGGAGAGACGCCATTGGAAAGCATCATACTGAAAAAAACCTTTGCTTCATTTGTTAAACATCTTTTGCACAATCTATTGATAACAGCACTGTAATCTCTAATGGTTACTTGGAACCCCATCTTGACCATTTCAGAGAAGAGTGCCATTGCTTGATATGCATCCCCCTTTACACAATGTGCTTGAATAAGCGTGGTATAAGCAGCTTTCTTTAATCCAAAATTGTGCTCCCGTAGATATGAGAATAACTTATCAGCATCCTGTAAATCACCATATACACATAGACCATTAATAAGAATGTTATATGTAACAGCATCGGGCTTAAGATCGTGCAATATCATTTCATCATGTAACTCAAAGGCTTTTGGAAATTCTCGTGCTTCACAGAAACATTGAATGAGAATGTTGTATGAGAATTGATCAGGAGACAAACCCTGTGAGAACATGTTATCAAGCTGTAGCAAAGATTCTTTCAGTTTCCTTTGTTTACAAAGACCCTTCATAATAACTGTGTACGTAACATGAGTTGGTTCTACAGCACTAGCTTCCATTTCCCGTTTCAAATCAAACATTGCTGGTATATTTCCCTCTTCACATAAAAAATTCATAAGAGTAGTGTATGTGATAGCAGTAGGTAGTAATCCATGATCCCTAATGCTATCAAATGACCTAATTGCCTCAGTTAGTTGTCTAGTTCTGCAGAACCCGTATATTAAAGAATTGATGGTGACAATAGTTGGATCAATCCCTTTCTCTAATATCTGATTGTACAACTGTACACTCTCACGAATCATGCCGAGTTTTGCATATCTATTGATCATAATATTGTAAAGAACAATATCCTGAATACCATCACTGCTAGTTAACATATCAAAGTACATCCTTGCCTCAGATAGTGGTCCATTCTCACAGAGACCCAATAAAACAGCTCTGTGAGTGAAAATACTAGGAAAGATTCTCTTGGTGCACATTTCCATGTATAGTTGAATTGCCTTCTGTATTTCACCTTGTTTGCAGAGACCATGAATGATGATAGAATACATAACACCATCAGGTTTTAAACCAACTATTTCCATCTCGGAAAGCAAACACAAAGCTTCATCAACACGCCCAATCTTACATAAACTGCTTACCAAAACACTATATGAGATATAGTTTAGCTGATACCCACGGGAAAGCATCTCATCTCGCAAATCAAGGCTTTCCTCAACTTTGCCTTCCTGGCAATTCCCACAGATCAGCAATGTATATATGACACTATCAGGGTTCAACCCCTTTGTAAGCATTTGCTGAATCATCTTTGATGCCCCACTTACCATGCCGAGTACACGAAAACCTTTAGCAAGGGTGTTGTATGTTACTGCATCAGGCGCTACTCCATGCTTATCCATGTCATCTGTCAACTTCAATGCATCTTCAATAGAACCCGCCAAACATAGACCATTAATAAGAATATTATAACTGTATGTATCAGGATGTACTCCAAACTTCAACATCAAACAAAAAATGGATTGAGCGATATCTATGAACCCCATTTTAGAGAAACTTGACATGACAGTATTAAATGAAGCAACATGAGGCGAAGACTCTTTCATGTCTTTTCCACGCAGAAGGGTAACTGCTTCCTGCATCAACGACTGCTTACACAAACCATCTACAAGAATGGAATTAGTTTGTTTGCTCTCATGGACTCCACTCTCTTTTATGTCATTGTACACATCCCACATGATATCAGAGTGCCTCAAGTTATATAATAAACTGTTGTAAGTCAATATTGAAGCCTGAACATTCAAATCTTTCATCTTGGCTATAACGAAAAGAGCATCGTGAACCATCTCAGATCTAGAGTAAGCAAATGCCAGCATGTCCCAAACAATGGCATTTGCTTCCCAACCCTTGAAGTCAACTGAAAGCAGCTCACAAAATAAAGGTCCAGAGCCAAAGCCTATTAGAAGAAATAATAAACTACATGTTAAGTTCCATGTATAAAGATATCACATAACAAGCATTCTTTCCCATCTATAGAAAAACAAAATTTCGGAAGTTGGTTGTTCACTGACGGCTTAACATATGGCATAAAACAATGAGGCTTAATTGTTTCTGCTTCCTAAGTACTAAATGACCACTACTGATGCATTGAATATTTTTGCTTTGCATACTAATATAAATTTACGACAAATCCAGTTGAAAATCATGAAATGCTATCATTTATTTATCTTTTCAAGCCTGAAAATGCATAATAAGTCAACGTCGAAAGACTACCTTCTTCTTGCAGCATTTGCAAGAGGTTTGAACGCAACAACTTAAGCCGTCCTTGACTAGCCAAAACATGAGCTATAACAAACTGAGAAACTCTCGAATGCCTGAACCCATACTCAGTCTTCAACAATTCAAAAAATTCCACAGCAGAATTCGGGTCTTGAATTCTCAAGTATTCAATAATCTCGTCCACCTGCCTAGAACTCAGACCCGAAACAAAGGTTCTGAACCGATGTTTCACACCGAGAAACTTCACAGCGGAGCCACCCAGTACCTTAAACAAGGAGAGGATACTAGAAAGCAAGGGGCCGTTTGTAGCGGAAGAAGCGGTTGAAGATTCTAATTCAAGGGCTTGGGCAGAGTTCAACGATGATGATGATGATTTAGTTAAAATGAGGATTGAAGGGTTTAATGGTGTAAAGGGAAGACGAATAAGTGATCGACATTGATGTCCGATGCGATGGAGCATGAATTGTTTGTGGTTAAACAGAAAGAAAGTGTTTCTGGCGCCAATTGCATCACAGACAATGAATCAGAAAACGTTAGGGTTTTAGAAGGGTTTGGATTTCAAGACTGTAAGGCGAAGTCAAGATTTTTGACGACCATTTTCAATCAAGAAAATGGTTATTAGTGGATTACGGATTTGGACCCTATGGTTTTGTGAAAACTATAAAATTGCCCCCAACCTTTTTACTATAAAACTCAACATTTACACTTTGTTTTTGGTATTGGTCCTTGGTCTTAATACACTCCGTTAAATATGAGGGTAAATTGGTCATTTATATTATATGAATGTTACATTTTTCTCACTTTTAATGGAAATGATTATTTCTTGCGGGAACTCCCCCTCCCCCGAGAGAGTAAATTACAAATTCCGTCCTTGTAATTTACACAAAATCACATAGTACGTCCATAAATCAAAATAATTATAAAGAAACATTACTATGGTTTACATTCTACATACATCTTTGGTCCCTTTACCCTAACACCGTTAGATGATTTTGTTAAAGTGACTTTAACTCTAAGGGTATTTTAGTCTTTTTTTTTATTCATTTATCTTGTGATTTAAAAACCACAAGGACCAATAATGTAATTTATTATATCCATCCATATAGATTTAGTATTTACATAACTAACACACACGGGGAGAGAGAAAAACAAAGATCGCATGAGGAAAAAAAAAAGTTAAAGTAAGAAGTAATGTGGACCCTTGATCACTTATAATCTCAAACTCACAAACTCATTCATGAATCTCGTTTGATAAAGATATTAATCAAGTGCATTTATTATATGCATCAAAAAGTGAAATCTCTTCTTACCATTTTCACCATAAATTTCATTATCATTGAAACTCAACTCTCTTTACACACATATACACGCACATGTAGACAGAAATTCAAGAAAAAACTCAATATAAATGAAAAAGTAGAGAATATATTATTAACTGTTAAATGAGATGATCTAATGGATACGAGTAAATAGGTGGTTAGAACAATATTTTTTTAATTAAAAAACCTCAACCCCCCCCCCCCCCCAATTTTATTTATTAAAAAAAAGACGAAAATAAACAAAATTCGAGTAAAATAAATTACACCAATAAACGGTCATAGTTTTCTCGTAAATTTGACATTTATATTTATATACTCTTTCAAGTTAAAATAAAAAAGTTTAATTTTTTCATACATAAAAACAGTTCAAAAACTTAATCATTTATAATATGATTGTTTGTCGAGTTTTTCTAATTTTTTTCTAAATTTTTTCTTTCATACATTTAATCATTAATAAAAGTTGTATATTCAATTATATATCAAGTTAAATATTGTCTTATTTTACAGTATTATTTTATATTTATTCTTCCCTGTCAATAAATAATTACAAAACATTTATTCTAACACGTAATTGAATGAAAATATATAATTTTTTACTAATAATATATTTAAAAATATAATTAAAAAAATATCATTACTCAATTTAATATCATTTATATTTTATTATGATTGCTAAACGAAAAAAGAACACTACAATTTAAATAAACTTGCAGACAAAATGGCTCTCTTTTTTGGTTTTGGACATTCATGGAAATTGTAAATTCCAAAACTATAACATATTTGTATATTATCGTCATTTATCACTAAAATGGTAGCATACAAAATATTTTTATTAATACATTTTTAAATATTTGACATACAACATTTATCGTAAATCATATACCGAAATAAATTAATGAAGGTTAGTAGGTACCTTCGTGGTCCACTAATTTTTATAGTTAATAAATATTACATATTGAACGTCTGTTACAAAAAAGTTATAATCTTCACATCATGATATAAATTTCATGTCTTTATTATTATTAGGGTTTAGACAAATATGCTATATGTAACACCCCAAAACCCAAACTCCCAAAGCAAAAATTAGCCCAATAATTCGAACCCAACTTAAAACATGGTGAAAGTTATTAGTAGCTCACTACTTAAGACTTATAAGAAGCTAACAATTTCCATCTTCTATCCATGTGGGACAATTTGTTACACTACCTAAAGTGCTTATAGAGATTATGTTATTTTTTCAATGAATATACATTTAATAATAATATAACAATATACATAAATGCACTATTTAAAACATATATAAGGACATTTAAAGCTAGTAGAGTACTTAGATCTCTTATCCAGTAAAAATATAGATGCACGGATGGTTCTAGGTTCGAGATAACTTCACACATGGTCAAGATCGATGGTCCCATTTTGGTCCCGAGGTTTTTTAGCACAAATGTCGACCTCAAAACTTGACTAAAATAAAGCGTATGACCTATTATGATCAAACCCGACTCCAATTGAACATGAAACTGAATGAGGTTACTATCTAGTTGGAGTTTTCAATATTCTGTCATGTAATGTTAAATTGTTTTATATGCTTTTATTTATAATAATCAATAATAACAATAATTTTTTTTATATTTATAAAATAAATATAGAGTGGTGAGTTGGCTTTTGATAAACATGAAGGGTTTGGGTATTATCGTCATTACAAGAAAGAATGGAATGAAATAAAATTCAAGATTACCCTCACACTATTTGCTTTATGTCAATTTTAGTCCCTCATATCATTTTCACTTAACATTCAAACCAAACCCCACTTGATGGGAAGTGAAACCCGATGATCCCTTGCAACTTGCACTAGAGTACAAGTAGATATTAAAATGCCACCCAATAAACCAAATTATTGTCCTTTTTTTCTCATTCCCATCTGATAAAAAAAATATCAGTAAATATTTATAATTTTATATTATATTATATTATAATCATCTGATAAAAACTTCTAAAAACATTGATTTTTTAAAGGAAGACAATTGGTTATTAAGTATTAAAAATTGTTTATTGATGTATAATCTTTTAAGAATTTAATGGTTTGATTTGTTCAAACGTTTGAGTATCAAAAGTGTTTGTTTTATTTCTAAAACAAGAGTTTAAAAGCTCTAAATGTCATCTGAAATTTTAAGTGATAAACATATCCCTTAATACCTTTTAATCTTAATCTGTAGTTTGTCTTTTATCATTTAACTACATAAATACCTCTTTAGCTCCACAGTTATTGTTTTCATCCAACAAAGGCATCATGAGCATTTTTAGTCAAATTAGGCACATCGTACATAAATGATATATGATGATGATGATGGTGATGGGGTTTAAAACAAGAGTGATGCCAAATATCATATGTTTATCCCTTTCCAACGTAGACTTGACTGTGTATGTTCATCAAATCCACCTACTCATTCCTAGTTAAGCACCTTTTTAAACACTACTGCTAGCATTGTAGAAAAAATAATACAAAAAGCCAACTTATAAAGGCGGTATAAGTTGAATATTTTAATTGTATTTTGTGTCATCAATTACATTAATGAGTTATAACTGTATTTCTTGAAATATTAAGTAAACAAATCGAATATTACTAGTACATTGAAAGATTGTATATCATCTAGTTTGTTATTAAAATATATTCTTGCCCATTGTATCGTTGTATGAGTGACATGAATACAAAACCACATCATGACATAGATGGCCATAAGATTTTGATATACACTAAGGGGCCGTTTACCAAACACTTATCCAGGTAAGCACCTACCAAGTCACATTACCTCACCGGATGAATATGATAAGGACTAAAAAATCTTACCCGTTAAGAGCGAGACAAGGACCATGAGTCTTACCCGGTAAGTGAGGGCGACGACTCTTACCAAGGTAAGCGCTTACCGGGTGAATTGTTGCATACAATGTCGTTTTGATAGACTAAAATCTTACCATGTAAGTAAGTAAGAGTGTTAAATTTTACCCTTAAGCACTTACCGGATAAGTGTTTGGTAAACGACCCCTAATTAGATTTTCTAATCAAATATCATAAATGAGAATAATAGTGTGATCTTTTTATCCGATTTTGTATTAACCGGGGATTCTCAATCTATACTACTTGGGAGAATAATGCCATAACTACAAATTACAAGGACGTTGAACATCAATTGGTGCAAAGTATTATAAAATTAGAGAAAATAACAAAACCCCGTGTATTATTACATAAAGACAGGAAACTCGAGTTATTACATCTTCAATGGATCATATAACCAAAGTAGGGTCCAAGACGGCTGACAACTTTGTCATTTAAAAAACCATTAATCATGAATGATGAGGTGTAATGTTCTTTTTTTCTTCACTGTAGCATAGAATGATAGAAAACATGACAAAAATCACAAACATTGGTGTTCGGTTTCTCTTTACAATGACATTTAGAATATTAGGTCAAAAGAAGCATTGGTTCCTTTCTTTTACAAGAACTCCATTCTTCAACACTTAAAGCAGATCACTTTAAACACACTCGATCGCAAAGAAAGATTAAAAAAGGTCGTTTATCAAATGCTTATTGGATAAGTATTTACCAACAAGATTCACCTCTCATTTACCTTGTGGGCTAACATTCTCAGCCATCAAATTGTATTAATAATAAGCGTTTATAAGACCAATAAGAGTAACCACCCTCATTTGTCGGTAAGACGCTCAATCCTTCTCTTTTTACCGGGTAATATTCTCGATCATTGTTATGTTTACTCTATAAGGTAATTGAATCGTTAAATGCTTACTAAGGTAAATGTTTAGTAAATGACCCCTAAATAAACGTATGTTCTAAAATGTAACATCGTCATAGTTCATACACATCAACATCAAATGGTATTTTCTTCATTTCTAATATATAATTATACATTTTAACAACACCCATTTTATAACATGGTTTTTTATCATCATTGGTTTCATCAGAAAGCCACAACATACTATCTTCATTATTTATTTTTTCATTTACAAATTATTTATACAACAAGTCCACATTGACTAAATAAATTAAAAAAAAGAACCTTAAAACCCTAAAAACCAACACAACAACTTGCAGGTCAAACTATGAAAAAGTCAAACTCATACAACCCCTAAAAACACCCTACAGAGCCTCTCAAAACCGGCAAGAAGTGCCCAGCCTCTGTCTCTGCAGCCTGCCGGACTTCCTCTGTGCCAATGCAGGCCTCACCACCTCCTGAAACTTCTCTAAAAACACCCCCCATTCCTCCTCCTCCATCTCCGCCACCTTCACAAAGTTAGCCCCCGCCGGAAGCTGCTCACCGGCACTCCTCTGCCCCCCTGATGACTTTACTGCCACATACCCTTTACTACTACCATAATCACAACCTAAACTCAAGTTTTTCTTCAGCGTCATCGATAGATTTGATAACTTTCCTCCATCTTCCGCTTCATTTTCATCCTCATTCTCATCATCTTCTTCTTCTTCTTCCATGGTTTCTTCGAGTTTAGAAAGTGGGTTTCTTCCAAATCCAAAGTTGAAAGGAAGAACAGTCGATAATTTAGGGGAGATGTCGAACCCAGAATCATCGGTTTCGATTTCAAACAAGAAACCATCTTCCTGCACTTGGGTTTTAGGAGACAACACAAACACCTCTTTCTCCCTCTCGGTTACCATCCTCCTTGCCTCCATACACAACACCTCGAGCTCACTGGGTTCCTCTTCCCCACGGCGAAACTCACGGCTCATCATCTCACCAATCTCACCAAGAAACAGCCCACAACCAGCAGCTTCTTTGAGGAAAATGGTGCAGAGAATCAGAACACGTAGACAGGCCTCTCGGATCATTGGAAGCTCGTTTCTCAGCATCTCTGAGTCACGATACGGATCAAGAGCTTCAATGTACTCGAGCTCATCCTCTGAAAACGGGATTGAAGCTTGTGGCCAATGAATCCACTCAAAATATGGATCTTCCAAACTTTCCGGCAAGCATAGGCCATGATCAATGGGAATCAGTTCAACTTCACCAAATTTCCCATTCTCACCATCATTAAGCTTTCTAACTAGCAGATTCCCAGCATGCCGATCTGTGTTAAAGATCCTTATATCTAATATCCCAATACGATGAACAGCAGATACAGGAAAACTCGACGTCCCATGGTCGCTAGCATCGAAATCATGAGGGATAAACTGCTGGAATGAAGCAATCTTGCTAAAATGTTTTTTCTTCCTCTCGGGCTTGCAGGTGTTGTTATTAGTCCCACTTACGCCATCATTAATATTGAAAATGGAGTGGGTAATTTTAACAAGTGCAGTAGGAGGTACATTAGCAAAGTGGTTATAATCAAGAAGGTAAGCAGCCACCTCTCGGAAACCGGTTTCTCCTACACGAACCGAGCGCTTCAATCCCGGTTGACCGAGAGCTTTACCCACAAACCCTTTTGGATTGTTAGGCGCAAACGGCTCTTCATCTGTCGGCTTCACAATTGCCACACTCTCACCTCTACTGTTTCGAAAATAATAAGCACCTCCAAGCCCACCATGAACTGGGATCGGATCAACACCGATCTTCAGAGCCTTCACGATCTCGTCAACCATCTCTTTCGTTATTAAGAACCTATTAGAATGCCCCAAGATCTCGATAGGACCACTCCGATCTCTCTGTTGAGTATCCCGACCGCTGGGTGACAGACATGGAGTCGATGAACTTCTATGCAAGAGATTTCTTGTTAAAAGAAGAGGGGAATCGTTACGAATGGCGCTAAGGTCATTCTTCAACACCATATCTCCAAAAGTTAAAGAACTCTCTTCAATCGGAACATTAAGAGCAATCTGCAACCTTCTTTTGACCATGTGAGCATTATCGTTTCGATCTAGTTCCATTCCCAACACACAACCGGATTCAGTTTGAACAAAAACCCGTCTCCTTCCCGTATGTTTCACCCCTTCCATCCTATCATTTCCATGGTACTCCCTACCTAAGGAACTCTTAAAAACTGCTACAGCCATTTGGGTTTGAACTGGGTTCTCCAGTGTATGAGAGATGAAGCAATTAAGGAAAGGAAGTGACGTTTTTTTGCACGTAGCTAACGAGATGGCATTGGCAGGGGAAGATGAATTCTTCCTCTTTCACTTTCAAAAGTGAGCCAAACCCAGAAGCTGGTTGCAAACTATTCGCAGATTATTAAAGAATCATCAAACACCAAAATGGGGTTCAGATTTGACACCACCCATCTGGTTGAATCAAATCAATGCCTTTTTCCCCTAATCTGTACACAAAAACATCCACACGATAATAAGAAACAATCAGACGACCCCATCAAGATTATGCTAACAAACAACAAGGTCGAGGCCAACCCAAATGGGGAATATCAAAAAGAACAAAAATCCTAAGTAAAAAACTCACCGGAGAACCAGATCTGCCGGACTGTAACAGATCAAGATCCCAAAGTAAACAATCAAGATCTGTATACCAGAATCAATCAGAAAGAAAACATAAACGAAAAATGGGTGGGTTTTCTCTTAAGAAATCACATAGAAACGAAAACCGGAACTCACCGGAGAACCAGATCTACCGGACTGCAACAGAGCAAGAACCCAAAGTAAACGAGAATCCAATCAAGATCCGGATAACAGAATCAATCAGAGAGATAACATAAATGAAAAAAGGGTGGGTTTTTCCATAAATAATCACATAGAAAAGAAAACCAGAGACCCTTTTTTCTTCTTCTTGTTCCACCTCCGAGATGTATCACTCTTCACTCCTCAGTCTCTCCCTCTCTCACCGTATCTATATAGAGGTCTAGATGTAAAAATGGGTGAGTTAACCAACCCTTGTTACCATATTTAATCTTATATATTTTTTTAATAAAATATCTTATATAAATAAATATTTTTTTATCAAATAAAAATACAAATGAAACAATTATATAAAATTTTAGTTTAATAAAATCTTGGAGTCAAGAACGTGGTTTTGTTGAAATTATTGTTTTGTTGAAATTATTGTTTTCGTCGAATGTAAATATAATTCATTGTTTTTTGTTATTTTAGTTTATTATTTATTATTCTTTTCTTCTATCATATTTAACGATAAAAATAATTTCAGTCTGTAATTTTTAACAAACTAAAAAGACGACAAAATCTTATTAGAAGGGTCTGGAAGAAGGTGAATCGTCCGTCGGATGATATGCGATGAAGTGATCGGAGCCGTCGGAGAAGGAAGTGAAGAATGGTGACGTGGAGTCAAGAGATTGGACCATGACGTGGCAAGAGTCAACGTCAAAACAGTAATTTGGTGTGTTTGCATACGTAGGTATTCTGTGCCCTCACTTCCATCGCATGAATTTTACCAAGATTTTGACCATGGTTAAATACATACATACTTATGTATTTAAATTTAATTGGTTGTTTATGTGGAGAATAAAAGTTATAATGAGAATAGCGAGAATCAACCTCATCCTTAGATTAATTATAATCGATGATTAAGAATGATGAAATACATCGGACCAATACTTGTATTATACTCAATCCATTTGAAATTGATTAAGGGACCATATCTTTCTTACGAGGACAGAGAAGGGATTGTAAAATATTTACAATCCTTTTTTTAAAAAAAATAAGTAAAACTTTTCAAATTTTTCTAATTTTACTCTTAACTTTATATAATGTGTGGTTTATAGTAGATTTTAAGGTTTCTTAAATAGATTACGAAGTTCTTAATAGAAGACCGCCACATATAATTAAATTAACTAATATCTATATACTATATTATGAAGTATTTGACAAAAAATCTTAAAGCATTTTAATGCATGAAGTACTGTTTATTGATATATAATACTTAAAATTTAAAATTACAAATAAACTATGCATAAGTACAACTTATTAAAACTACATGTTTAAATTCGTGTAACTGTGAATAAACATAATCAAATACAATATAAATATTTTATTTTAAATATGAAAAATCTAAAACATAATTAAGATAATAATTGAGTTCTAACA